>NC_068981.1:11765067-11768519 GCF_001194135.2 Octopus bimaculoides | reverse complement strand
ACACACGCATACATGCGCGCGCACATATATACATATGTTACGAAGTCTTTCTAAATCCTTTTGTCTTTGTACCTCTCAGAGCATGTTAATATTTATATATTGATATTATAGATATTTGTGTTCAAGCATAGCCAAATACAAAGCTTAATATATGTTATTAGACTTTCATTGAATATGACGGACGAATAAGCGATAAACCTAAAAATATATTCTCTGCACAGCATCTGAACTTACTTCTGTAATTTCTAATTTGATTTTGTATCCAAATTTATGAATATTTTATAATCGAAAAAGTCTACAACGATATAAATTGATTTCAATTTAGCTTCTGTTAATAATTATAGGTTTTAGAAGTTTCTTTTAACAACTTGTTGCCAAAGTTTCTCTGTCTGGTTGAAATTAAATTGGCGAAGGCACAAAATTTTCTGATGTTTGCCTGTCAAAACTCTACCAGGATTTAGTAACATCAACTTATAAAGAGCAAATGATGTATATTTATTCTAAAGCGGCTACTGAATGTAGGTATTATGATAATACTTTACTTCAAATAAATGTAAAATTCATCATCTTTGTAGGTAGTATTCAACATTTCAGATGCCGTTTACAAATAGAGTATTGCAAAAACAATTATAGTAATGGATGAAAAATTATT
Organism: Octopus bimaculoides; assembly: GCF_001194135.2. NCBI lineage: Eukaryota > Metazoa > Mollusca > Cephalopoda > Octopoda > Octopodidae > Octopus > Octopus bimaculoides. The sequence goes on along the minus strand of NC_068981.1, from coordinate 11,767,867 downwards.
AATATATGTTATGTATCGTCATTTTCCTAAATTTAAAAACAAGCTTTTAAAAAGAAGCGATACACGAGGATATTATGGCATACATGGGGTTCGGCACTCTATTAGAGTTAGCAGTGATTTCGTTTTATATGACATTCTCTCCATGTCAAACTGAAAATAATGTACTGGTCGACCTTTATTCCTTCCTACCGAGGTTATGGAAATCAATATCATTAAGATTTGTAGCAAACTTTTATCGTCTCCAGATTGTTCTTAAAATCAATAATGACCGAACTAAACAAACACAAAGATAAGTAGAATAGGATTATAGTTGTCTATATAATAACATATAATTTCATTCCAATAGGTTGTGAGTTATAGCTAAAATAACCACCTTGTTCATTATGATTAAGTTAAAATATGAGAAAATGACCGAAGATCTTCGAAGTTTTCTAATTTTGATCGAGTTACAGTTATTGATTGTGGATTTATATATATATGGGTAGAGGTTTGGAGGAGAGGTAAGAAAATACATTTTCTCAAATGCAACGAATTTACATAATGCACACACATCCATTTTAAAATAATGTAAATATATTTAGCTTTAAATATATATCCTATCACTACAGAGGAGAAATTTCGTTATTTACTATTCAATTATCCAGAAGCTATGTTCACACAAAACTGCATGAAACGATATTTGTAAAACAATTTCTGTGTTTAAGGTACATAATACATACGGTTTAGAATAGTGTACTTCTGCATCTTCAGCTTATGAACTAGTTGTGTTTCATAATATTGATTCCATGCACCCTTTATCATAATGTCTATTTGCTTGCTGCACTTGCATGTCGTGTAGTTGAAACTTTCCGCTGCGTTGCTGCTAGTGTTCAAAGCCTATTAGAAAACTGAACTCATATCATATTCCTGGTCTTCATTCCAATAACTAATGGAGTGGCATTGAAGGGGAAGATACACTGAATATCAGATTACGGAGGCAGACTTCATTTGGAAGAAAACACACAGCCTTAACCACCAGAATTAGCTCTATGGCTGTAAGTATACATATATACTGATTCCAGAGGCTTTAATCAGCACGACCAATGACCAGCAATGACCACCAAAAAAAAGCAGACGGGAAGAACGTCTGATGAAGGATTTTGACCCGGAAGTGCTCACTTAACAACAAGTAGCAAGGCTATCACAGGTTACACATGACATCGAGGTTCTAGCTTTCCATCTTTCTATTCAGTTACAGTATTCCATTCTCCTCTTTAACCTTTCTAACCTTTCCTGATAACTGCACTACCCTGTTGTCTTACTACACTACACCATAAGCATGTTGCGATACACCAGCACATTATCAAAACAAAACAATGAGAAGTTAACACATACGTGTTGATCTGAACAATTGTACTCTAGTTCCGATAGGTCACGTGCATAGTTGAAGATGGGTCTGTTGTTTTCTATTCAAAATAAACTCTATGCCGAATCATGATCCTTGTTTATTCTCAGTCATGATTCAATGCATTTTATTCTAAAACCTTACTACAAATTCATACGTGCCATCTTTTATTCCTCCACATCACATAATTCACTGATCATGAGTGTCAACGCATCTGATATCGATATATAGAATCTCTACACCTGCTCTTCTCCTCTGCTACTTGTCGATCTGAAACAGCAGGCAAATAACCTTCTACATACGTGAAACAGTTTTGAAACCAAACTAAATCTTCTCTGATAAGAAGAATCATTAAATTGCCATGACTAAAATGCTTTTGTCCCTAGGTTTGTTCGATCAAGATGCACCTTGCGCTACAAAAAAGTAGTAAAAATTGCAACAAGACAATAAGTCTTGACAGTATTCCCCCTCTTAAAACGCATGACCAACAAAAAAGGCATCTTATAATCAATCTACTTTACCCATAAAACTTTTATATAAATCTTTCCCTTCGGATTTCAGTCGACACATTGATCCATTCTCATCGAATACATTCTTACATTTCTCATTTATAAACCACATTTTCAACATCTCTATACTTATTCAGCACTTATCGACAGCTATGTCATTTGTAATTTTTTTTTCCTACTTTCGGAATGACCACTATAGATGTTGTGTTAATTTCTCCAATAAAATTTGACCACTGATATATTTTTGATCCAGAGCAATAAATACATCTTGATGTCAGTCCCTGTCTCAGAGATTTCAGTTTGCAAACTCCCTACAATATTTCAAATTCAAGTACATTCTCCCAGTATGTCCAGCAGACTAGAAAATATATAGGTGGGATAAAGCAAATTTCAAGATGCTGTGAGGGAAATGATTTAGAGAAGAAATCTGCAACGAAAGAAAACCACCCAATTGCATTTAATTGAAAGTAATATTTGCCATACAAATAACTATTTTACGACTGATAAATTGGAAAACCACACCAAAGTTAGAAACATAATTACAGATAATTTATGTTAGAAATATTTGATGACAAACTCGAAACTCCGTATTTGTATGGATATAGTGTTAAGCACGACATATTTCATAAATATTTCTTGTTAAAGCACATGCTAATGGCATTTCCATTTCTTTATTTTAAACAAAATGTACAGATATCTCGAGTTCTCATGTTTAATCTCAATAAGGAAGATAAATTTTCCCACAATGAAGATGTTTACATTTCGGCCATGTCGACTAAATATTTCTTTCTTCACGTATCTTCAACTAATAAAATTTATCAAATGCCCGTCACGTAACTATGAATTAAAATGAACGCTCAAAAATTTACCACGGCTATTCTGAAATATATATATATATATATATATA
>NC_068981.1:11763969-11764989 GCF_001194135.2 Octopus bimaculoides | reverse complement strand
ATATATATATGTATATATAGGGAGGATTAACAAAAACACAGAAGATTAAGACAGGTGGTATAGAAAACAAACAGATGTATTAGTTTAACACTCGGGAATTGAAAAGTCTTTAACGTTTCGAGCCTACGCTCTTCCAAAGAAAGGGACACAGATAGAAACAAGGGGAGAAAACAAATGTGTGTAGTGGTTAACGATCTATCATGGCGAATATATATGTACACATGACTGTGTGTGTGGTGTTTCACTGTGCATGTATGCACGTGTGCGTGCATGTGTGAACGAGTGGGTGGAAGAATGTATATATATATATATATATATATACTAACTATGACAAGAGCTTATATAACAGTGTTATTGTGATTTATTACATTATCTTAAAGAATTACTATACTATTAGATTAACTTGAAGGAGGCTCTCATAACAGATTGCAAATAAGACAGTTCTATTGACCTTATCCTCACGGATCATTTGGCATTCAACTCTAGTCGCCATATTCCTACCAAAGGTTATGCATATGACCTGTTAACTAACCTTTACACAACAAATCATTCATATGAACTCAAATTTCAACAACTAGCTTTGCATTCTACACATTTTATCACTGCTCTTTCGAAGCACACTTTGAGATATTATCCAAATATATCGCTGCGTTTCATTCCAATATCTTTTCATCTTTTCATTCATCATTTCTGGCTAACTTATTTCAAGACTTATTCACAACACTATTTACATTGTCCGAAAAGAGTAATATTTTACTCTGCAAATGTGGCTATTTTAAGTTAGATTTATTCCATTCAAAATGAGATCAATGAAATGTAAGTGATTTTATTAACCAATTTACTTTAATCTTTAAAAAAAAAACTATTTTAACTCTTGCGTATAATTGCTATGAAAACTGGAAAGCTTACAATTGAGTAATCACACACACACGTGTGTGTGTGTGTGTGTGTGTGTGTGTCTGTGTGTGTGTGTGTGAGTGTGTGTATATATATTTATATGTATGTACGTATATATATATA
>NC_068981.1:11758830-11763848 GCF_001194135.2 Octopus bimaculoides | reverse complement strand
AGTTATATATGTATACATATATGTATGTATTTATATATTTATATGTAGATGTATGTATTTTGATTATAGTTCCTTTTGCTTTCCGAGGAGATTGTTCAGGGAAGGCCTCAATCAATATTGTATTTGTTCCTATAGATGATTCCTTTAATAATTGCTTCGCAGTGTTATGCAACACTATAGAGAGTGGAAACAGAAACATTAAATGTGATGATACACGAGAAGTAATATCATATCAAAGAGAAAATTCAATATTTTAATAGCCTCGATGATAAATATCGTAAGTATAGGGAGAATGCAAATAAAGTGTATGTCCAATATTAGGATTATCCTACGATGTTATTTCTACATATAGAGAAACACACTACACACTTTTACAATTGCAATCAAACTAAAATCATAATATTTAACGGAAACAGATCGATATATTAAGAAACCTATAAACAGAACAGCTAAAACATAAATGCTATCGAATATATATTAATATTTGTGATTCTAAGTATGGGAAATTGCAAGAAAGTTTACAAGACAGTACTAAACGATTTGCAGTAATGTTATTTAATTATATCCAAATTCTGAACAAGAATCTCATGGTTCGAATTTGACTTCCGTTACTTTCTATTATTTTTGATATGTCATTCGATTACAAATGTCAGTCAATGGACTACAAAGTTGACTGCTGATTACCATGAACGTCTCCATAAGAAGTTAATCCAGTCTGGTAGTTATCCTATTGTCCATTGTTTATCAATTCACTAAATGTCGATATATAAATCTGAACAACCTGAACAATGATTAAAATAATTTTTGCCGGTTTAAACATTAAAGGTACATGCACATTGTGACGGGTGTGTATACACATATCATATCTATGTATGTGTATACGTGTCAGCATGTAAGTATATATATATGCGCGCGCGCGTGTGTGTGCGTGTGTGTCTGTGTGTGGTCTCGATACACGGAAATTGAAAGAATGCAAAAATCAATCACAGGAATAGATAGGCGACATGACAGGTGATGGTTATCAGAATCGTTTCGAGAACGTAAAACTTTATTTCCTCCAACGCTGGCATGGGTGCGATATCATTTGCATGATATGGAAAATATTTTAGCAACATTGCAGGAATATTATTACCATAAACATAGGCGGCGAGCTAGCAGAGAAGTTAGCACACCGAGTGAAATGCTTAGCGGTACTTCGTCTAGGTTCTGAGTTCAAATTCTGCCGAGGTTGACTTTGCCTTTCATCCTTTCGGGGTCGATAAATTAAGTACCAGTTGGAGACAAAAACGATCTCATAATTTTCAAACGGATTCTGGAACAATAAATTTAACGAATATCAAATTAACCTCTGACACCCGGCTACACCTCTGCGAACAATAACTCTTATCACGAATGGGTTGTAGTGCCCAATAAATGATTGTAAAACAAAACTTCATTAAATGTCTTTTCGCAGTGGCGGAATCAAGTTCCTGTCATGGCTAGAGTAATTTCTGCCCGAAACTCATCTACGTATATATATATATATATATATATATATATATACTCAGAAGGGGTTTGTATAATTCCTTTGAGTAATAAGTTACTCAAAGGAATCGCAACCCTGTTTTTCAAGTTTTATTTGTAATCTTATAATATTGATATAAGATATAAAATAATATAATAAAAAGAAATGAAATGAAGTATTAATCGTCTATTATTATTGAACAAATTAAATATTGAATGTCCATTCTTATTGAGCTCGTATGCTTTCTTGTATTCATGCCATCTTCACGTTCATCTGGTGGCAGTGATAGTTGTGTTCATTGGTTTCAAATGTGGTTGACTGGTTAAATTTCGTCCTTTATATACATTCCTGTGGATAGAAGTAGTAGTTGCTTGCCTATTTTTAGAGGTGATGCCATTCTGTTTTCAGTCTTTATTTTTACATTCATACATACATGTTTTTATGCGCTTCCGTGAGTGTGTGCACTTGTGCACATACGAGGTATTCGAGTTAAATTTGGGGAGTTTTATGTCTCCCTTTTTTGAGAAAGTTCTTGGTTTATTGCTTATCAGTCAATAGCGTTGGCGATCACAAGATTAAATGTGTGGTTGAGAAAAGTTAGCTGACATGGAAAACTGAAAGACATTTGAATACTGGAGAAGAAATGACTTGTATCAGGATGATTCGTACCTATTATCTAAATGCTGACATCATGACTGATAAACAATGCACTGTGGACAGTGTAAATGTTGTAAAACGCGACATGGACCTCATGAAATCCAAGTTCCCTCAAGCTGTGTTAGTTTCTAGGTGTGTCTTCAGTGATGGGTACCTCATGCCGACCCATATCTTTGAGCAGAGCCTTAGCATCAATTGAGACGAGTATGTGAGGCTGTTAGAGAGGGTTGGTACCGGAAAGCCATATGTGTAGTGAGTGTAATCTGTTCCTTGCTATACTTCAAGTATCAGTCAGAAGGAGTAATTATCGAACAACTTCTGCAACTTCAACCTCAACTTCTGGGCTTCTGATTCCGCCGATTGTAACCCCACGGGTTACTATGTGCGGGGTACAGTTGAGAAAACACAACCGCTTTGTCTGCAACACCAAGGTCGTTTTGGTACGAAGATGAAGAACGTGTACGAGTATCTTCTTAGGGACACAGGGAAGAATGTATGCGGCAGGTTCTGAGGCCGTGATGGAAGCTGAAGGCCGTAATCTGAGCAAAGTGTTATCTCTCAGACATAATTTAGTTGATATTTTTAATTTTTGAAATAATTGTTAACACATATTTGTATTCTTGTCTTTTTAAACAGATTGTCAAATTTAAACCGAACACCCTACACATATATACACACATATATACAAGTTTTAATTCATAATATTTAAATACAGAAATGTAATTAAGTCTAAAATATATGTGAGTTGAATTAGATTATATGGTAATTTATTTTTAAATTGCAACTATACACATTGAATCAATCCTATATGTTGCAGGCAGTAATTGCATCTATTCTGAATGTAGTAGTAGTAGTAGTAGTAGTAGTAGTAGTAGTAGTAGTAGTAGTAGTAGTAGTAGTAGTAGTAGTAACAGTTGTCTCTTGTATTGTTGCAGCATATAGATATTTCTTTGTTCAGTGGATAATCACTGAAAATAAAACAATGGATATCTCTTAGAATCACGTTCTTGTTTTAAATACGGAACTATTGCAATAATTTAGCATCTATAACATTTATTTTGTCACGCATATCACGATTCCGATGAAACCAAAACTTTATTAAACTCTTTCAGAATATCTGTTAAAATCCCAAGTGACGACACATTGTATTTAGAAAGAAAGAACAATCTTCGCGCTATCTGCAGTATTTAGTTTAAAATGGCGACTTGTAATAACGATTCGTCGATATTTTAGTTTCATTTGTCGCTGTCATTCAGCATAATATTCTGTAATTTTCAATAGAGGCAGTGATTAAATATCTGTCAGTGGACACTTCGTATTGTCATTTTCCGAATCAGAACCTTCACTATCCAGTAATTCCTTTTAAGAGATAAAGTGTCTGAGATTTAATTATCGAATGTGTATTTTCCTTCTTGAGACGGCAGTGAAGAAATTTAACGAAATCTGGCAACTTAGTTATTGACACTTGTTCGCTGGCCGGCATACGTATCCGTTGTTATTGTTCAGCTGTCAATCTAAATCTAAGTTGTTGCAATCGTAAAAAAAAACCGGGTCCTTTTTTAAAAGCAATGTATCTAATGTGCTCTGTTTTTTTAAAGATGACAAGCTGTGAGTTGAGAAAAATTTGATTAACTATTTCTGGAAGTTAGTCCGATAGAGAAGAGTTTCATTTGCATCTGCTTTCATATTTAATTGTAAGTGTTATGCTTTTATATGCCTCCAGGTCATGAAAAGCATGTATCGTTCAAGTATGTAAATTCAATTTACTGTGATCCTTTCAAAAACTACAAAGAATCCAAGTGACTTTGTACAAATATACGACACATGTCATAAAATAACGTAGACAACTTAGATACGTTTCAACCTAAGGTTGGCCCGGTCTATGCCTGACTTAATAGCACCACTTGATAGGATCTGTTGTGTCTATTTTAAGTTATGCTTTGTGGTATCGTGGCCCATTCATGTAAAGAGTTGTTGCTGATTGAGATGCATCCAGGTATATGTGGTTTAACTGTTATCCCTTATGTTGTCCAGATTTCGTTTGAAGATGATGGGATCTTGTTCTTCTTCGATTTGTTTCGGATCAATATTGAATAGAGCAGGGTCAGTTGGGGAAAAGAAATTGTGTTTTAGTGACTGTATGTGTTGTAATCCCGAATTGGTTATGCGGCGTATGTCACGAGCCCTCAGCCTCGGATGCATTCTGATTCTAATATTAAGGACGTTCGGGAAATACTGGTTGTATATTTTCCACATTGTGCAAATGAGAGGATGAAGTTGTCTTCATTAAATATTACAAGCTATGACATCATTCCAGAAAGTGATACGGATCCTAGAAACATGCTTATCTCAAATAAACAAGATATGTTTACAACAGAAAGAGTTAGAAAATACATGTCTATCCGATGAGTTCAGTATTTGTTTTAATGTATGCTCTAAAAGACAAACATGTTCTATTAATTTAACACTAAATCATGTTATGTCTCTCTTAAAATTCCACTTATTTTTGATGCAGTGAGTTACGAAGACGAAAGAATGTTAACGTCGTTTAATGAAACAACGATACTGCTCATATATGTAAGAAAAAGAATATTTATGAGAATTAGTGGAATAAAATTGTTCTAAATTATTGAAATGTTTGGTTATAACCACCGTATCCATACTAATTCTTATTGTGACGTTTTCCGTATGGTAACATTTCTGTAATACAGTAATCCCTCGCCATATCCCGGTTCACTTATCGCGGTTTATTATTTAAGCTTACGTCGGTTCCTCTGTAGTGTTGTTCTGCATTTATAATAAAATGAATATATACAAATTATAAACATTATATATATATATATATATATATATATAT
>NC_068981.1:11756112-11758655 GCF_001194135.2 Octopus bimaculoides | reverse complement strand
GAGAGAGAGAGAGAGAGAGAGAGAGAGAGAGAGAGAGGGACAGTACAGTACTGTTTCTACTTCGCAGATTTTCACCTGTCATGAAACGTAACACCCGCGATAGTCAAGTGTTTACTTCTTACTATTACAGAATCTGAGACATGTGAGAGCTTTTATATTCTGGTAAGATTGATGCATTGAATAGCCGTCTTAATATTGATTTGGTAAAACTAGAATATACGAGGGAATTCCATAAAACCATAGTTCCAAGGTAGAAGGATTTAGTCAAATGTTTAGTAAAGGATCTGGGAAGTGAAATTTCATAAGCGTAACGAGTGGACCGTAGAGGGAAATATCCCGATTGGATCCAATAAATGTCCAATAAATATCAAGAATATCCAAATATTCCGAAGACATGAAATAATATCATTAGGATTCAATTACTGAAGTGTTATGAGGTTTGAATTGCAGAATCAACGATATATTCTTTCTCATATAGTGCTATCAAGGGAGATCCCAGAGATATCACCAGTTTTCAAATACGTGTCTTTATACGAGATTAACAAAACATTACCGGAAAGTTATTGAAAAGAACTCCATGTAACACAGATTTAGGAACACATATTTTGCGATTCTCATCAGGAATCAACGATTTTAAACCATTGGAATTGTATTACTTTTTATGAATTTCAATAAATATTTGCCTGCCTGAGAAGGAAAGTTAAATATTCTCTCTGTTTCATGGGTTGTATAAGCCTTAGTTCTTTTATAACAAAAAATGTTGCATTGACAATTAAGAATAATGTTCCAAAGCGCTCATATTTTTATATGAATACAATTTTCTGGCGAGAGGTGTTTAGTTTGTTTATAGTTGATACGTGTTTGTCGGTGAAGAAATGGGGAGCCAAGTGCAATTTGCATTTGATCAGGGTTGTTAAAAGGCCATCTTATGGGTAATTAATGTCACGAACTACGAAAGTCTGAAAATTATTACACTATGTGGTTCACCAGAGTATCGATGTTTTCTGTCAAGTTTACATAGAGTCTGTGTCAAGGAAGCTTTCGACTAAACTCCATTAACAACTGCATTTTTAAATCATAATTTTAATCAGAGAAAGAAAGACCGAGAGGGAGATGTAAGATTTGGCTAGAGGTATTTCAGATAAATCAAAAGACACGTGAGGCTAGGAAATATTTTAATTTCACGTTGTCTGAATTAATTGTAGATGTTCGCCATTTCATCGTTGTGGATGAAACTGTGCAGCACATAAACAGTGGAAGTTTTGGTAAGAAATTTATCATGTGTGTAGAATACAAAGATCACCGTGACGCATTCAGTAAAATGTGGTGGAAGTTTAATGTGTGAAATGATAATAAAGCCAGCTCGTTTAAGACAGAATAGACAGACAGATTTTGTAAATAACTCATAAGAATCCTACTCTTTCATTATGTTTTAGGATATTGGTCAGTAAATCTTGCAGCTGTGGGTAAAAGTATTCCATTTCAATTTTGTTGTTCATTTTCTACCGAAATTTTAAGTTGGTTACAGTGTGAATACTGTAGTAACATAGCTGTGACTAATTAACAAGTGTAAGAATATTAATGTTCGGGAAGATATTACAAAGCAAAAAAAAAACATTTACGTTACGGATGCCCTTACATCAAAATAAATACACATTCTATCAATGTAATATAGAACTTATTTTTACAATTTCAAACATAGAGATGGGCATAAACGTCGAGAAGGTGATCACCAATCGATTCTACATAAGGTGAAAAAAGATACGTAAGAAATATTCAATGATCTGTTAAATATAAGTATCTTGATTTAGGTTTCTCAACTGAAGTGAAGCAGAAATCCAAAAGACTGATTCAGACTGATTTCAAGTTTAGCCAATTTGAAAAGGAGAGAGAACAAAGCAAGTGTCATCTGCGAAATAACTGTCCGAAACTGTGAAGAAAAGTTCAAATGATCGTTATTATTTGTTACTCAACATAACTGAATGTGGATTCAATAGAGTAATTTCATGGAATAATCATTATTTCGATACTTGAGTTGCCTTTTGTGGTAAACATACAAATTCCGAAAGGGCTCTATGTTGAACAGTAGTAGAATACTTACTGGTGAGGATTAAGTTAATATAAGGATTAAATGACAGCAAAATTAGATAATTCTGATAGATACGCAAGCTTAGGCACAGAAGTGCATGAAAACGATTTGATGTAAAAAAAAAAAAAAAAAAAAAAAAAAAAAAAAAAGCAATCACAAACATGTAATGTAAGCTCTAACAGCATCTTTTATCGTACAGTACTAATGATGCTCAAATCCTGAAAATATTTCTTATGAGTTAATACATACATGCATACATGCTTTATATTACTCATAGCTGGGGCCTAAATAAGTGTCATTCTTCCGTGTTAGAGTAGAGCTGCGAACAGTAGTGACTGAGAAGTAGTTCCACATTCCTTAAAAACCCAGGAACCAAGGTCCTACTATCGGGTGCAGTTTAAAATCACACCCAATATATATATATATATATATATATATATACATACACACACAC
>NC_068981.1:11755162-11756102 GCF_001194135.2 Octopus bimaculoides | reverse complement strand
ACAGATAGATAGATAGATAGATAGATAGATAGATAGATAGATAGATAGATAGATAGATATACTGTCAATACCCAGGAATGTATCCACTCGACCAGGGGTGCCTAATTAATTCTGTGATATATAAGGCAAAGTTTACAACAAGACAAGATGACAACATGACCGAAAAGAAAATTTGCACTGTGTTTGTGAAGGTCACTTCAAAAATTGCTATGCTTGACCACGTATATTCATTCTGGCACAGGGATAAAAGTAGAAACCGCTACGGATTTTAGCCACGTATAGGGTTTTGAAATCTAATGCCATATCACATACTATCAAGTGCGAAACAATTAAAAAAGAAAAAAAAACATGCCATATTTTAATTGATAAGAAAAACATAGGAAGCTATACATTGCTGAAAGATCACAGATCCTTTCTTCATTCAAGATTATCGCATTGCTGAATTACAGATCTGGTATTTTCAGATGTACATGTATGGAAATTTTCCCGTTGAATAATTAGAGAATAGGAACTGAAGCGGATTGAACTCTAGACCCTAAACATTCAGCTTTGTAATGGCTTTACGGTTAAAAGAGACATAGCTATAATTCTCCTCCCTTTTTTTCTTCTTTCGTTTTTCCGATGTTTTTAACCTTTCACGTCTTACTTCTAAGTTCTCGCATTTTCTCGAATTTTCTCTTATCTTATCTCTTAGCCTATATATGTCATGTGCAAAGCTTGTAGATTGCATAAAGGTACCAGACATGTTATTAAAGGCTCCCTGTGTCGTTTGCATCGCACGTGAGTCTATTAGTAGCTCATAATGTATATAGCGTTCATTAAAGAATATTTATCTCTCACTAGATGGAGTACATTTTAGTTAATCTTACTTTCACGAAAGATCGTACACACACACACACAAAGGTGCGCGCACACACATATCTACATATGTGTATATATA
>NC_068981.1:11749336-11750255 GCF_001194135.2 Octopus bimaculoides | reverse complement strand
TTTCAATCAACATAAGAGTACGTGTGTGAGTGCCTGTCTCTGTGTGTGTGGTTATGTCTTTCTGTCTGTCTGTGCGTGCGTGTGTGTGTGAGAGAAAGATATATTTTGTATGGGGGCATGTGGTTTCTATTCCCCATTTGGAGACCTATACCTATGATCAGGTAGTTTTACTCCAGCAACAAGGTTATGAAATAAGTATATTACAACTTGTGTCTCTATATATATTAATGAAAATTCAATCATTTAATTCAATTTTTGATCGATGTCTAAGTCAATCTAGCACTCACTCTTTCTCTCCTTCACACACACATATGTATACATTTATGTATGTATGTATGTATGAATGCATGCATGCATGCACGCATGCATGTATGTATGTATGTATGCATCTATGTATGTATATATGTATGCATGTATGTATAATTGAAGACGAAAATGTCACTGCAAATGTCCATGCCGTTTTGTTTTTGAAATAGTATTTTTTGAAATAGTTTATAATTTTAATCAGAAAATATTCCTGCACATATTATGATGATACATTTAGTTTCCGATTCGTGGCCATGCTGGTGCACAGCCACTTGTTTCACTTCTCTCTTCAGCTTCTGGTCAGTCATTTTTTGGTCATGTAACAGCATAGGTAGTTTTCTCCGTGATATCGACTCTTCACGTTTTTTCCTCCTCTATAGACATTTTCCCCTATCAGACGAAGAGCCTACCTCGGAATGTCATGGCTACTCAGATTTTTTTTATCTAAAACTTTCTCTAAGGGACAACCTAATGTATTCACTGTTTACTGGTATATAAATTTTGTGGCTTGCACTTGTTTTTTTTTTTTTGTGTATCGGATATGCCTCTCTCACACTTTCTTTCTTTCTCTTTCTCTCTCTTTCTCTATAGAGGTATATATATATATATATAT
>NC_068981.1:11746471-11748830 GCF_001194135.2 Octopus bimaculoides | reverse complement strand
CTACTGTGGAAATAAGCAAACTAGACACGCGAATATATAATCACAGTGAAAGGCGGTGTCCAATCGTGGCTTGAACCTCAGGCTCAAAGCAATAAAACACGAATGACACACATACACACACACACACACACACACACATATATATATATATATATATATATATATATATATATATAACACAGGATGTGTGTATGCTTGTGTTTGTCATGTAGTTGAATCTCGAGATCCACCCAACCGATTTGAATGAAGCATTACACATGTAAAATACAGGGTCGATGGAGTGTCATGGGCCAAACAAAGTTTCAGCTTCTTCCCTAATATAAGCCCAGGGTCAGATAAAGCGCAGTTTTGAGCATATTTGCTGAGTTAAGGCCCGTAACTTGAAGAGTATCCGGTCGCATTCCTCTAAATGTTCAACAAGGTTAATCAGGCTCCTCGAATTTCCACGGCCGACTGTTGTCTCTTGCAAAATGGAGATTAATCAGATTTGGGTATACTGTACTGGATTTTGTTTGCGTTAATCCATTTTCCGACGATAAAATATTGACACTACTTACGCATTATAAGTAACATATAATATTTAGTGAATCGTTTTTGTTCAATAATGAAGAATGTAATTCATAACCACTAGAAAATAAATATATCATAAAACCTTATTCTAAAAGTGACTACACATTTTAAATATATATAATGAAAACGGTAAATGAAGCAAAAGGAAGAGTAAGAACAGATAGGCAACTTTTTAATAATCACTACAAATGTATCAATGCATACGGATCCATGTATATATAGAATAAGGTTTTTATGATATAACTATTTTCTAGAAAGTATGAATTACATCCTTAATTATTGAATTGTTTAATAGTGGTTTTTCTCTATTTTATATATATTTTTTTTATATTGGGAAATTTGATTTAGTTTTGCTAAATTGAAGTTTTCCCTGTAAGTTTTGGATTAATTCCCTAATATATATATATATATATATATATATATATATATATATATGCATGTATGTATGTATATGTATATTTGTGTGTTTGTAAGCATGTACGTATATATGTACGTATGCTTGCATGTTGGATTAGATGGTTTTCACATTTTAACTCATAAAAACATAAAAATAGGACTAACACATGTGAATAGCTTCAATCTTTAAACATTTTATCTATAACATTACATTAACTAAAGTAAGAAATCCTTGTATAGTATTTTAAATTATAAACATTTATGTTGTATTTCAGCTCAAAGTTTCTAGTATTCCCCCTCAACAATGTTTAATGTAATGTCTGAAATGTCGTAATAGATTTATGGTTGGTAAACGCTTCAACGTTAATACAATAAATACAATTATTTGTTCAAAATAAAACCTCCACAAGCAAATTCTCTTACGTAGATTTGTCGACATCAGTCATTAAATCATCATAATTTCCCTATGAAGTTGTCTCCTCTGGTGTTTCCAACTGCATAAATGCATACATGCTTACATGCATATATATATATATATATATATATAAAGTATAAAGTAAAATAGAAAAAAGGAAGAGTAAGAACGGATAGGCAGCTTTTTAATAATCACTATAAATGTTTTGATACATACGGATCCACTTATATACAGGATTTAAAGTTAAATTTAAATAAAATTATGTAACGATTTACCTGTATGAGAAGATCCCTATGTATCTCAACGGGTGATATTTAATTGCGTCTCCTTAAGTAAATCTAGATGTCCATGCTACAACATACTATACACAGAAAAAGAGAGTGAGAGAGAAAAAGAAAAAGGAAGAGAGAGAGGGAGGGAAGCTTTGAAATGTGATCTATAGTTTGCCAAAGCAAAGGATTGAATTCAATACAGCCAATACTAACTAAAACTAACTAATGTCCCATCTTCTGACCTAAAAGTTTCTATTCCTACTTCCTTTGTGTGAACTACTAAAAAACAATGACCTAAAACTGTCACACCTAAATATACGCCTAAATATGTTTACAAAGTTCTACACGCAAGTAAACATTCTGAACACCCGCATCACCCCGAATTTAATCATAAGAATTTCTCGACAACACCGCTCCACCACAAACCATCCTGTAATGCGCTTCAACGGAATCCTACAGACCTACAAAAATTGATCTCAACGGATACAACACTGAGCGAAGATTAACTGAAAGCATTACAATCCGATGATGGCTTAGCTAGCCTAAATTTTGAAGTCACTGTGAACAATATTTTTCTTAGAGAATAATAAATTTGTTCTCAGCAAATATATGGTGTAATCCTTCCGGTTAATGAAAAATTGGTTTTGTTATTAACTATCCTTAAAAACATTAATACTTGTGGGTATGTATGTATGTATGTATATAT
>NC_068981.1:11744397-11745583 GCF_001194135.2 Octopus bimaculoides | reverse complement strand
TATATATATATATATATATATATATATATATATATATATATTTATAGGAGTATGTGAAATTGATGCTAACAATAATTATGCCAGCCACGGATCTCTTTCAGGTACATCGACAAGAAGAAAACTACTAAGCCAGGTAACGTCAACTATACGATGAAGGCAATTGCAATGTTCCAGTCAGAACTGGCGAAATTTGGGGTGGTAGGCAACAGCCAGCGAGTACTCCAGTTGTTCTAGGATGAGCGCAAATCTAATCGTGATGCCTCCCAGTATCGCATCTTCCAGAGGACTGCAGTACAGGAGATGTTTGAACTTGGCTTTCTTCAACTTCATGATGGTAACTGCTACAGTTGGCAGATGGCTCCTGAAATGAGAATTGTCCTCTCCCTGAATGTTATGCAAGTTCTTACTAACATTAGATATCACGTTGGTGTAATCTGTCAGGAAGCCGACAACAGAATCAGTGAAGGTCTGCAACTTCAGCTGTATCCTCACCCTGTGGACAGCTCCCTTATTCTTCTCCAGAAGGTTGTTGAGGACAACAACAGAGTCATAGGTAGAGTTTCATCTGGTAATTTTTGGAGAACTCCAGCCTCCACTTCAACGCGTCCAGTCTGCCGCCCCCGTGCTGCAGCTTGCACAGCTGCCGTGCCTTGGACATGGCATTCCGATTTGAACGAAGCGCTGTCAAGACCCTTGTCAGCAAGCATGCTGGCCAACAATTGGAAAGTATGAGCTGCGCACTTCATGTGCACTGGCAGGTTGAGGCCCAAGCCGCTGGACACGTCAAGGACAGCATCTAAAGAGATGTACTAGACTCGGGATCCACGTCCAGGTCCAAATTTTACACGTCTTCCACGTACGGATTGGCAGCAGCCCCAGGAATATCTGGCAAGAGTTCAACTTTTTACAAGACTGCATAAATACCTTGACAAAGTTTGTGTCATTCCCCGTGACAGCGTGACACAGAATATGACAAAGCTGATCCTTTGAAATACAGGTGCAACAGAAACAGGAAGAAACAGCGAGAGAAAGTTGTGGTGAAAGAGTGCAGCAGGGTTCACCAACACCCACTGTCGTAGCTTCGAGGAGGTACAGGTGTTTTCGCTCAATAAATATTCACAACGCCCGGTCTGGGAATCGAAACCGCAATCACACGACCGCGAGTCCGCTGCTCTAACTACTGGGC
>NC_068981.1:11740923-11744054 GCF_001194135.2 Octopus bimaculoides | reverse complement strand
TATATATATATATATATATATATATTGTGAAGTATATTTGCCACCTAAATGTGGCTAATCCTTAAGGGTTGATGCTATTGTAGCTCGTAGCTCCTATCTGTGTTTATCACACTCTGATCACGGGCCAATACCCAATAACTCGGATCCGTGTGTTTCACGTCAGGCTGGGGATGGGAACGATGACTTCCCTTTGCAAATACTGATAGGGCAGAGATAGTGTGTCAGTAGATGCCGTCCTGTAGCTACAAGCTACAGTAGCTTCAATCTTTAAGGTTTAGCCACATTTAGGTGACAAATATACATCACAATGTCGTGCGGCTACTGTTTATACCTCCTATATGATGGGCCGCTGTTCAGTTTCTGCCTGCCACCACCACTCACGAGTCTCTGGTTGGCCCAGACTTACAGCAGAAGACACTTGTTCAAAGCACCGTGCAATGGGACTGAAACAGGAACGATGAGGTTTGAAAGCAAAATCCGTACCACTCACCTACTTCTAGCTATAAATAAATAAGTCCATCAGATTCATTGGAAATATCAGCATTCATAGTTACAATAATAAATTTCAATAATATTGCATTTTCTCCTTTATTTATGAATTTTTATTTGATGGAACCCGCTTATATTTCTATTATTGAAAACTAAACATTCATCCGTAACCTTATACACATCAACCAATAGCGATCGTCTTTTGAATGGTTTTGAGCAAGCATTAGGATATTTCTTTCCAATCTTTTCTCTATATAGTATCACAAATTGCGATAACACTCGCCTCATTATCAAAGCAACGATTCCCAAAAGAAATAAATCTCAAATTATTTTCTGAAGACTTATCGAGAATATTTTCGATATTTATGTTGACAATCTCCTACTACTCTGGAAATCAATTACTTCCTGATATGGCTTATCTGGTATGGGCAGTCTATTGTTATGTTTTTGTTTACTTTTTTTTCCTGTTTTTGTTGTTGTTATTAACTTTATCTCACTGGCACCAATTTTTTTTCTTCTTTTCGGTAAAGGCGATACATTTTTATGTATGGATAGAATTGCAACGGAAACAAAATCTTTATAGAGAGTGGGGAATAAAGAATAGAGAAACACAAAAAGTTGCAGAAATAGATGTGGAAACTGCTCCTCCCCACACACACACTTACACAAACACACGCACACACAAACACACACACAGACACACACATATAGATGCACACACTCATTCACGCACGCACACACAAAACATACGTACACACGTAAGAATATCTGGGTGTGTGTTTGCATGAATATAAATGGGAAAGAGAGAGTGAAGACTTTATGACGTAGAAAACTGTACTAAAAGGAGATTTACCTTAATTATACCAGTGTTAAATAACTGATAACTATTATATTTACTGTTCAGTGCTAGGTTATGCTTGATTGCCGACACCTATTCCAGGTGGAACCTTCATGGTCTTCTTTCTATTCAGATACAGTGTATGGAGGACATGTTAATGCCAAGCGACATTTCACCTGACACCGGCCAGCCTCTCATTTATCAGAGAACTATCAAAATTTGTCATCCCAATATCAATAAGTGGAGGGTTTTTCAGTGCATCGATGATCATGATAGATAGATAGATAGATAGATAGATAGATAGATAGATAGATAGATAGATAGATAGATAGATAGATAGATAGATAGATAGATAGGTAGATAGATAGATAGATAGATAGGTAGATAGATAGACGGATGAATGCATTGATGCAGATAGGAAAGCAGTTAGGTAGGTCAGACAATTGGCAGACGCATGTATACATGCTTGTATATTCATTTGTGCGTGTGTGTGTTAGTAATAAAGTGAACGAGATAGATATATGTAGACTAACAGGTAGAAACAAATAGAAAGACACACGGATAGGTACATAGATAGATAGATAGATAGATAGATAGATAGAGAGACAGAGAGAGAGAGAGAGAGAGAGAGAGAGAGAGAGAGAGAGAGAGAGAGACATCACACATTTTCATATACCGGATTTCTCAGAATTTTAGGAAGAATGAGATGGTCCTTAGATCAATTGCTTGCAACGGTATCGGTTCCACTAAACGCACCTCTTGAACAGAGTAAGTGTACCACACGGGTTTCGTGCTTGGATAGACACACACTAAATACATTACCATTTACACTTTCTCCGTTTGTCTGAATTCATTCAGAGACTTATGATTGATATTTGAATATCAGAATTTGCTTTGATGTGGAATCCGTAATACAACCATTTACTAGAGTTTATAAGATACACAGCAAAATGTATATCATAAAATTCATATATATATACCAAAGCCTTTCATTTCTTCTTTTTTTTTTAATATTTTTGTTAATATCGTTGATCTGGTATGAATTCGTTATATGTTTACTTAGTTAATGGTAGCTGACGATTAATTTTATATATTAACATTTTATTCAAATTACATTTGACAATATCAATAAGTGGATGGATTTCATCGTATAAATATTAGTGGTCAGAGATATTATGGAAAATTGTGAAGATATATGTGGTTTATCATTTGTGCATATTGCTATTACCTATATCATATTAAACAATATATTTTAGTCGTATCGTGGGCAATTAACGTCAAACGTAAAACGTTGCAGTCAATTCATAAATATATCAGAGAGGTTGGATTAATGTATTGCTTTGATGATATTCCTTGATGTGCCTATGGGAGTAAAGATACGTTTTATAAGTGAAATAAATATTTTAAGAGGTAATATTAAGCATATTTCCCAGCTTGTATGTAAAGGTGTTATGCCTAAACAGTGCAGAAGAGTGCGCGTGTCCCAATATACATGCATACATACAGAAGCACACACATACACATATGCGTGTGTGAGTGTGAATGCATCTGTTTGTGTATGTTTATATCGAGAGAGAGGCGCATACGTTTCTTTATGCTGGTTGCATGAAGGAGATACGAGTGATTAGTATATGTCGTAGACGGAAGTGTTTCTTAACGTGAATTATCTAGCTACACGGATTTCTCTCTTTGGGATCACTAAATCTCGAGTGGCGTGATAAACCTACAGTTTCAGTTTCAATAAACTGTTATGCATGATTATACATACACACACAAACATATATGTATATATATATATATATAT
>NC_068981.1:11739696-11740899 GCF_001194135.2 Octopus bimaculoides | reverse complement strand
GTGTGTGTGTGTGTGTGTGTGTGTGTGTGCGTGCGTGTGTGTGTGTGTGTGTGTGTGTGTGTGTGTGTGTATCATTCGTAATTGTCAACCCGGAAAATCCCTTGCCTGAAAAAGGAAGGATAGCCAAATAATGGGTATTATATACCGTTATTTTTTCCCCGCAATGAACCCCCAGAAACGGCTGTTGGTACCCTACTTTAAGTATCTCGAATTTCAACTTCCCTCCTCATTGCATCTTTTAGTTCACTTGCATCACCACTTCAGACTTTCTCGAATGTTTTTACCTATACAAGCATGTTTTAACTTTTTAAAATCTACATTCGGAGATTTTAAAATGCATTAATGTAGACATATATATTTTTAAATATATTTATTTACTTACAGATTTTTTTAATAAAAATGTCTGTGTATATATATATTTTTAACCTATCGTGTACTTTTAAATCCATTTCTAATCGGAATCATGTCTGCGGATTTTGTTTCTTCGCATTACAAATTAATATATTTCGTCCAAGTTACTCTTGAGCACTTCTAAGTCAAAATCTCTATATTGTGAGAGAATGTCTAATCAATCTTCTTTCTCGAATCAATTATATGTATGCGTGTGTGTGTGTTATTTATTTAAAGTTCACAATACATGTATTAAAGTGCTACTAATAGTTTCATATATTCTTCAGGCACAAATCAGATATGATAACGAACTAACGAAATTGAATAAAAGAAGAAACGCCAAAAAAAATTGAAAAAGTAGCATACATAAAATGCAGACAGTAAACAACAGAAAATTAAAAATGGAAAACGAAAATCAGAAACTAAAATGTAAAAAATGAAAAGTAAAAAGGTAAAAGAGCTATCGTCCCCAGACCTTAAATGATAAAGCTGGAAAGACATCAAGTCAGTCAGGAATAGGGAGTAATTTCCAATTCTCCAAAATGTATTTATACATATGTATGCAACCACTGAAAATTTCTGACTTAGCTTTCAATAGAGAATATCGATCTTAGATATGAACAGGATCTGCGCTTCATATAAAGTGTCTCAATTCCCATTTAATCACATGCGGTGTTTCGTTATCTTTCAAAGTCCAACTTCGTAGCTTCACCTTTGTTCCTATGTTGGAAGGAGGATTTGTGATTGGCATAGAATATGTATATGTATATATATGTACATATATATATATATATATATATATATATATATATA
>NC_068981.1:11736118-11738835 GCF_001194135.2 Octopus bimaculoides | reverse complement strand
ATATATATATATATATACATATATATATATGTCTCTTTGTGTGCAGTTCTGCGTACATATGTTCATATGTGGCTCGGTTGATATTCAATAACTTATATCCATAATTTTTCGTAATCCGATATTTGTCTCTCTCTAATATCTATATGTATTTTACAATATATTTTTACACCTCATTTATTTAGTTATTCAAATATTGATTTCCAGTTTAATTTAATATTTGTTTATTCTCTCGGGACTTATTTTTACATCTCTTATTGTTTAATATTCTAATTCCTTTTTTGTTTTTTCTACTCCCAAATAATATCGATAAGCTAGCTTACGTTTATGCATTTCTTTCTATTTATAGATAATACAATGACCAAAATTTTTGCATACATAAATGAGATCTTTTACTTATTTAGGAAATGCATTTTTCAATTTGAACAACTAAATTTTGAACAACTATATTTTGATATTGCACACCATTTTGAAGGTGGCCTGCTATCAGAATCGTTGGCACATGGAACAAAATGCTTCCGCCCGCCTTTATCTTCTGAGTTCAACTTTCATCGAGGAGCCGGGGATCGATGTCATCCACCAACGTTTAGTCCTTATAACTTTTGTAAAAAGCATGCTGCGCAATTTTGTATGCGTAACACGAAATATTAAAAGTACTTCGTATATAAAACTTTATATTTTGTATTGAGTGAGGAAGTGAAACAACAAAGAATGGCCGCATCGCAATAAAACATCTTGTTCCCAAAAGAAAATTATGTATATTGGTTGTTTTTTTTTTTTGCTTGAAATTCTAGGGGCAAGCAAACTTACACCGAATTCCTATGTATGCGTTAAAGGTTATTTGTAAGTATGTAAAAGAAGGAGTGGGTATTTTTGAAGAAAGGCGTATTTTTCATGCTGAACATAAGGAAGCTGCTTGCAAACGCACCGCCGGTGTGATGAATGCGGGAAGTTTGGACTGCAGTTTCTGGGGACGTGTATTTCTATCAAGAGCGCAGCTCATTAGTCACCAGCCGAGCTACAAATGTAAGGAATAATGTTGTCTGTGTGCATAATGTTCTTCATGGTCAATAGTGGCCTTCTCCGTCCACGGGTGGGACATTCAGCGTCATCATCATATATAGTTTTATTTTCATTTGTGTCATCCTAATCTATGAACATCCCTTGAGAATTTGGTGTTGTTTTTGTCATTTGTATTTGACGATATATGTGTGTCTATGTGCGTGGCCATGTTCTCTTTTGTTTTATAATTTCTAACAGCGGTAGAAAGCTCAGTCATTGGAATGTAAATTCGTGATATGGCAATGGTTTCATCCACTCTATTGCAAATGCGGATCAGCGGAGAGACTTGTTCATTCCTAAGGTTGACCCTCCAGTTCGTGGCCAAAGCTTGGTCTTGCGCTACCAGTACAGTGCTCACTGTCTTTTTTTAGAGTTCCTTTCATTATTATTATTATTATTATTATTATTATTATTATTATTATTATTATTATCATTATTATTATTATTATTATTATTATTATTATTATTATTATTATTATTATTATTATTATTGTTCAGTAGTTTTATTTTGATAACGTGCTTTCACTTCACTACCGAGCGCAGCTCTGTGTGCCTTGGGTATGTGCTGTGGTTTGCTGTGATGCTCTTATGGTTACTGTATTGAAAGTGTTTTGCGTAAGATGTGTGCAGTGCCCAGTAGTGCAATTTTCTGTATGTTATATATATTTGTAAGTCCTGGTGTTTTTGTTATGTATTTGTCAGAATATTGTTTTATTATACCTAAGGCACCTACTATGATAGGAATTGTTTCTGTTTTTAGACTCCACATTCGAGTTACCTCTATTTCTATCGTTCGTACGATGAACCATATACATAGCCACATTTCTTTCGATTTTACATTTTCAGTTAAAATTTTACCAAGGTCGTATTCTCCTTTCATCCTTTAGAGGCTGATAAAAGAAGTACGTGTTGAACACTGGCTTCGATGTAATCGACTTTCCCCCTCCCCCAAAAAATGTTGGTCTTGTGACAAAATTTGAAATAGTTATTATTTGTATTATTTTTCTTGCTATTGTTTCGTTAATACTATTTTTTAAGTGTTGTATTCTAATAACGAAATATTACTCAGAGTATGTTAATAAAACGAGAAGGTAGATTAAGGAATTTTAGCACATTCCTTGCAGTAATTCTTACGGATATATTAACTAAATTGAAAATTTTGCTATGAATATTTCTCAACTCAAAATGATCTTGAAAGTATTTCATATTTAATCCGATAAATCCGCTACATATGAAACTGCCTGAAATAAATGAGCATGTTTGTAAGTTTATGTGATTCCTTTACAACATTGTATATCACATCAATGACCGAATTTGTTTCTGTAAAGCATTTAATTTCATTACTGTTACCGGTAAATTGAAGCACATTCTTAAATCTACTACATAAACTGGTAGATTTAATGTTATTTTACTTGTCCGTCACTTTCAACTTGCTACATATTCTAATTATCATAAGGTCGTTCATCTTCTTCGTGCTCTCTAAAAGTACATTGCACGAGTTCGAATTTAATAGAATATTCCTAATTATTAACTGGTGTGTACCTAAGAAAACATGTACAAAGTCGCGAAATTGTATTCCGGATACTTACATCCTGTTGTACCTGTGCATAAATAATATGAATAAAACAAATCTGTATATATATATACATATATATATA
>NC_068981.1:11728022-11735720 GCF_001194135.2 Octopus bimaculoides | reverse complement strand
TATATATATATATATATATATATATATATATATATGTATATATAAATACATATACATATATGTGCGTGTATGTGCATGTATATATATTATGTGTATGGATGCGTACATCATACCACGTGTGAGAATTGAATGAATATGTGTCCTGAAATCACCAGGCACCTCAGTGGTCATCTCACAAATCAATTATATTGACCTCTCCAAAACATTCCATTTCTGTTTTCTTGATGAACTCAACACTCCTCCCCGCTCTGTTCACAATTACTATCTTTATTTTAATATTTAATTTTTACTCTTAGCTTTATTTTATTTTCTCTTCCTTTCTCTTTCTGCGTCTCCTTCTTCTTCCGCCTCTTCTTCTTTCTTTATCTTTCTTATTCTAGTTCTACTTCTTTTTCTTTCTTCATTCTTCTTTCTTCATCTTATTCTCCACCATCATTAACTCCTGTTTTTCTTATATTTTTTCATATACATTTTTTACTATTTTTTTTTGCTATTTAAGCAACCAGTAAAACATATATTTTTCAGTTTGAAGCTTGAAAGTCATAACAGAATAACTTACTGCAAACAGTATGATTAAAATAAAAAATATCACCTAAAAAAGCCATTTCTACTCACTTTTTTCAAATATATAATTCTTTCTTTTTGTTATTCTAATAAATATAAATATTCTTCTAATATATATAAATGTAACTACACGTGGACTGTTGGCTATCTTTGCTCGAAAGGTAATGCAACCACTCTGTCTCTCCTTCTCTGAGAGTCTTATTAATACTTTGTATTGCATGTACCACGTTCTCGCGTTGATGTTTGTTCTTGGCTTTTTCTCTGCTTTAGCTCATATATATATATATATATATATATATATATATATATATATATATATATATATATATATACATATATATATTATACATACATATGTGTGTGTGTGTATGTCCTTGATATAATGTTAAAATATTTCTACTTTTAGGTCCTTGATTACGAATTTCGAGGAAACCACCTCTTAACCACATTTGTTTTCAGCGCTACTCAAGTCCTAGGGTCCCAGCCATGAGTTTTTTTAGCATATCAAAGAAATGCATCCTGAAGTATGTACCTCTCAGTAACCCCTTTCAGCTCTTTAAGTTCTTGTTTAAGAGAGGTTGACTGCATAAAATCCTAATCCTGTGCCCTGACATCTACAAGGCTTCTATTTAAAGGACAACAGAATAATACTGGCTCCAGATAATACAGGCTCCAGATAATCCTAGCCCGCTCTAATAATATTCATCGTGCAGCTTGTTCATCAAAGATATTAGCACCAAACACCATCAAACTTCCTCAGTGATATGTAAAGCAACGACGCAGTCAGTGGGTGAATGATAATGAAAGACTTTAATAATGCACACCGACAGCCAAGGGGTGATAGACGTTTCTACAATCATCAGGAGAATGTGGATTTCGTACGACAGCACAAACAATTCAACTAGGAACACTGTTCGACAAGAGAGCTCAGTCATGTAAACTCAGGCACCAAATGTGTGTTTGTCTTTTATTTTTTTTATTTTTAGTGTGAAATATATTTTAAGAAACGTATCTTTATAATTTTGTTCAGAGTATGTATTGAAAGTTGTAAATTTTTTACAGCTCCTATTGTATGAGTTTTTTAATCCAATTTTCTCTGTGCAATCATGAAATACGTTTTTGTTATATATGCAATACAAATAATGATAAAGCTGGAATGGAATTTCTATTTTAATAGATGATATAACTCTTCATTCACATTAATAATATTTGTGTTGAAATAATTGTAATAAATTTGTTGTACATTAGGTGGATATCTGAGAAAAAAGAATGGAAACTAAATACCTCAACAACATTTAGAAACAAATGTATTAATCATTTTCTACTCCATTTGTCGATGGATTATTTGCTTAAATGATTCTCTCTAACGAGATATTAATGTAAACGTATGAATGAGGTATGTTCGTAAAATATATATCCCAACCGTTTTTGTAAATGTTCTCGTAATCATTATTCTTGACTACCACCACGATTGTAATAACCACTATTTAGAAATATGTTTAAAAAATAGGTTTTATCAAAACGAAACTGCTGACAAAGGTGTAGCTATATGAATATTTGTTATCAAATTATACGAGACATATATGACTTGCCATTAAAGATTAGTTATGAAACACTTATGAATTAGTTATGAAACACGTATGATTTTTCAAATGACACAGTGTGCTATAAGTTAGATTATGTATCGTTAAGTTCAGAACATAAAACGATTGAAAATGGAAATGTTATAAGCTATTATTATTTTTTCACTATGATAATGAAGTTTTTTGATTTTGTTTAATTCAACGCCAAGTTTCATAGAGCAGACTTATGAAGAAAGACAGTACTGAATGCAATGCTTTTATTTCCTATCCAGGCATGTGGAATTCACGTTAGTGTCCTCACTTGTTCCACCCTTGAAAAAACTCGTTAAAAGAACATTTGGCCAGTCATATCAGCGTTCATTTTATTTCTACTTTTGATATATGGTGTTTCGCAAGTTATATTATTCAACATATCCTTCCTTTTTTAAACAATAAAGTACGCTGCGAATTGAGATAAATTTCATCACTGTTTCTAACGTGGCGACTGACAACATACAGACATTTTCGTTTCGCCCCACAGAATGTGATAGATATAGGTTCGTGCACATACACAGGCACTCACATATACACATTTTTTTGAAAGGCAAAGCAACGCATGTTATAAACATATTACAAATCGTGGTCTGGATTTTTATTTTGTATTTGCAGGATAGGGTCACTTTTTAAGGAAATCTTCGGAGGAATGGTGTTGTGAGATAATTTTTTCTGTTCTATAATGGTTGTATATGAAGTGATTCTTTGTGTGTCCAAAAGCAACCCTTTTTATACATACACAGATTCCCTATAGTCACTTACAAGGTACTGGTTGATCCAAGGTTATTGTATGAGATTCATTTCCCAAAATGTCAACAGTAGTAATAAACATTAAACCGCATGATTACAAATGAGCTTCTTAACCACATAGACATGTCTTCACTAGTAGTTTTCTTTAATATTTTGATTTTTTTTTTAATCAATGAAAGAAATTAATTGTTTGTCTCTACTTCTTAGCCTCTACTGTTTAGAGTTGTATTAAATTTATTTTGCGTTCTATGAGCAAATTTTAATCAGTAGTAGACATTTATGAAAAACTACACAACAGAGAAACCCAATAGACATCCTCGTATTTGTTACATTCGTGTACGATCCACTTTCTTCACAGAGCATGTTTTAAGATATGAAGTGTTCATTAGCTGACATGTCCCTAACTGTATTTTTTTTTTTTTAATCTAAAAACAGCGTGAATCTTTGGAATATATTTGAATACATGTTTTCTCAATCGGAAATGATGTAGGATTAATATAAGACAACAAAATAGCTACGATATAATCAACTTTTAGTATGAAGTCATGAAAGTGGTGTCAATGTCAGCAGCAATTTTAGGTGCCCCAGACTAACAGAGCGAGATGATAGACATTGCTACTTTTCACAGGACAAACCTCGATAAAGTAGATCCATAATGAATGACAACCGATAACTTGCAATGATAATTCTCAGGTGATGTGATGTCATCTACGGAAAGTTGGCTGCTATGCTATTCAAGCTGAATAATCATGTAGCTTCTCAGCATTGAGATCCATATACATTCGTCTTGGTTATGTTTGTAGTAGATCTATAAACAGAACTTTGCAGATTTCCGGTGGGCATCTTAATATCTTATTAAACCAGTGTCTTACCAACATAACCGTCATTATTTGCATAGTTGATGTGATAACGCTTGTAACATTCAAGAAATTTTTGAACCACTTCCCTACTCACGAAGCAATATTTTCTGGGGGGGAAAGTCTGTATCATTAACTATTTACACAAATCGAAATGCTACATTTTAGTAATCGGCGCGTCTATTTTATTTATATTGTTAACTGAAACCCTGTTGCTGTTGGTATTGTTCTTCTTAATTGGTGATGTTTGGTTTTCTTTAGCCTCTACCCTCTGCTTTCCTTGATGAATGGACAATAACCATTTCAACATTATTTTTCAAGGAATCGTAAAATCCGCACGATGTTATGAATGATATCATGATTAAAGACAGTGAGGTGACATTTGAAGAAAATTTGCGGCTAATAATATGTTGATCAACCATTCAGGTGACTACTTCTATTACGTTCGACATTTACCGCGTAGTCTTATAAGCACAGTCATAGTAAACAGCACCAAATCTAAGATTCCGTTTCGAAGATACAATGTATCTCGGACTAAAATAGACTCTACCCTTCTATATGACAGTAAGCAGTAATTTGAGTGAGACTTTTAATAAGCCTGATTTTGCCGAGCGTGCTTCTTTACTTGATTCCCGGAGAACCTCTTCTGAATTATTACAAATATTCTGAGTATTTTCTTGTAGTATTGTATTGCAAGAGCATTAGCTTAAGCGTACTTCACATAAGTGCTTCTTTTGTAGAGTAAACTATGTTGATGTCAAGTACTGCTCGATATTCTTAAATACAAGTATGCCACTAAATTAAGAGATATAATTGATTTCTTCGTCCATTGTTATGTGAGAAGTGAAATAAAATTTATCTATAATTACAAGTACGGACAAATTAGATATAATTTATAGTTAGTTTATTAGTAAATAATATTATTTAATATGCACCACTTGCTTTTTAATGTGTCTGAGTTAAACTGGAAATATTAAAAACTTGTTCATATTGTATATATTTTACAATCAGGAATTGTGATGAATAAAATATATATATGGAAATGTGCTACACAAACACAAACTCAAACACACACACACACACACACACACACACACACACACACACACACACACACAATCACACACACACACACACTAAAGCGCGCATACGCAAGTACAAACACAAGCGTGCGCACACACACGTATACGCACGCAGGCGCACACACACAGGCAAATACACACACATATATGTATATATATATTAATGAACTGTAAAAAATAAATAAATGCGCCCTTTTAAAGCCTAGCCAGGCTCGTGGGCCCGGTTTCTTGGTTTCAATGGCGTATGTGTTTCCCAGCTGGATGGGACGCCACCCCTTCGCAGCGTTACTCCTTTTTGCCAGCAGAGTGGGCTGGAGCAGCGTGAAATGAAGTGTTTTGCTCATGAACACAACGCATCGTCCGGTCCAGGAGTCGAAACCACAGTCTTACGATCATGATGCTGACACCCTAACCCCTAAGCCACGCGCCTCCACATTAATGACCTGTAGGGACACTGTATTTCGTTATTCAACCAGTATACGCTGCAAAGTATATTAAACACATATCTCATCTTCCATTTCATAGTTGTTCACATTAGGCGTACTCGAATACGAAACCTCGTAAAAAAATTAGTGCTGGCTCTAATTACTATAGCAAATTCATAGAGAAAAATTTAGGAAGTGATATACATACACACAAACACACACGCACTAGCAATGCATCCAGGCGTTGCCCAGGTGTTATGGCATTCAGCCATATTGTATTATTTGTTATTTTATTATGTTCAGAATCAGAACAGCTGATATATAGTGAACTGGATTTCTGGCGTAATGTAAATCATTGTTTGTTTAAAAGTGAAGAAGGGAGGGTACAATTTGCATAGCGTTGGATGGAAGTGCTTTCTGTTCTTAAGATGTATCACAGACTATATATTGTTTCATAGAATAAAAGGGGTTTCATACGATTTTACTTAGAAATCAAGTTTTCAAAAGTTTAATTCCCCACCCCCGCCACCACCGCAATTTCTTAATTTGTCACCTCCGACATGCTTGAAACGACAGGTAAGGGATTGGAATTCTGGGAGAACTTCCTTTTAAATTCACATCGAATATCAGATTTTTAAATACACGAATTACAGAACAGATAAATGCGATTTCACTTGGATTTGAGCTGTAATTTTGCGAGTGCGCATAGCAAGAAATAACATAATTCATACAGAAATTTTACCAAGAGTATGTGTTTGTGGTGGGGTGGGGCCGATGGAAGTTATTTTATGGCATTACTTCTTTTGAAGCAGAATGTTTGCCTTGCCTTAATGTTTGTTGTCCTCTTTAACAATTATATATCCGCTGCACCGCAAGCGTGAAATGGCGCCATAACTTCCGTCTCGGCTATAACTTTGAGGCCCTAGTGATCCGTTACAGCACTGACCTAGCGTACCTAATCGTTTAGATCACCTGTGAACTAAACCCCCATATTTTGTATATATATATATATATATATATATATATATATATATATATATATATATATATATATGTGTGTGTGTGTGTGTGTGTGTGTGTGTGTGGGTGGGTGTGGGTGTGTGTGTGTGTGTCTGTGTCTGTGTGTGTGTGTGGATGTATGTATGTATGTATGTATGTGTGTGTCTGTAGAGAGGGAGAAAGGGAGAGAAAGAGAGATAGATAGATAGATAGATAGATAGATAGATAGATAGATAGATAGATAGATAGATAGATATGTACACATACATACACACACATGCATATTTTTTTCATATCAAGTTATATATGAAAACAATTTAACATTAAATCGAAGCGTTTAATACTCCTTTTAGTAGAGCAAATGTTTATTAAACATTTACAACAGAAGTAAAAGTGATTTCAAAGTTTCGACCAGAGAGAAAGCCAGACAATGAGAGAGATATCCTGTTCGTCATATTTAAATGCATGGCTTAGTTTTGTGCTTACACTTTTATATTTTATCTCGTATTCTCTGCATTTCTCACACAGTTGTTAGAGGCAGAACATTACGACAAATATGGCGCATTGTAGTCAGAAACTACACTTTCTCTCTTATACTTTTCATGTTATGTGGGCAATAATTTTGTCGAGAAGTCTAGTGAATGTTTGCTGTGTAACTCGGCGCAGTTAATCCCTTCCTATAAACTAACAGTCTGCATCGTCTACTTTATTTATTAAATATTGATAACGTGAAACATTTCTTTTCCTTTAATTTCGAAGCTTTCTATCATACTTTAGTGATCAGTTTGTGCAAACATTTCGTAAGAATAAATCCGTTGTTTCCTGTCTTCAGTTGAAATTCTTTTCCCATCGGATGTCTCGTCTGTCTAAAGGCACGGTGTACACCGCAGCAATAATTCTAGGACTAGTATCACATAGTATAGTTATATGACGGTGCGCTCTTGCATATGCGCTCAGTTTTTGGACTGTGAGCATATCGAGCCGTTTCAATGATATATTCCTACTGTAGATTTCCTCAATTGATCGTAATTTTTTATGCATCCGAGGCCTTTTAGTTTCCCAAATGTTCAAGCGTGATTTTGAAGTATTCTGCAAATAGTTTGTATGTTGTTAAGATAGTTTAATGTATGTTTTTGTAAATATTCCAAAAGTCTTCAAATTGGTAAATATTTCCATAGTCTTCACATAGTCTGACTTTCTCTTTCTTCCTTTGCGAAAGCTTGGGTGGTTGTAGCAAATCTGAAGAAATAGATTTATGAGTACAGAGAATTGATGGTTAAAGCAGGAGCAGCCGAGGGATGAGAAGAAGAAGAAGAAGAAGAAGAAGAAGAAGAAGAAGAAGAAGAAGAAGAAGAAGAAGAAGAAGAAGAAGAAGAAGAAGAAGAAGAAGAAGAAGAAGAAGAAG
>NC_068981.1:11726933-11727909 GCF_001194135.2 Octopus bimaculoides | reverse complement strand
TAGTTAGAATAGAGGCAGCTGACGAAGGATTAATTCCAAGTGGCTATTTGTCTTCCTATGTGTTCGTTCCGTTGTCTGTAGTTCATTGTCCTAACGTCCTGTACCCTGATATGCATCTATACACACATATATGTACATACTTACATCTACATGTGTATATAGATGCATATCAGGGTACAGGACGTTAGGACAATGAACTACAGACAACGGAACGAACACATAGGAAGACAAATAGCCACTTGGAATTAATCCTTCGTCAGCTGCCTCTATTCTAACTAGACGTTTCGAAGATAAGGCAGATCGTACTTTAGAATAGTCTCTTCCTGAGTAATGGATCGACCCACTAAACAGATGATTCCAAGGTGGCAAACACAAACCAAGACAGGAAAAATTGGATAGTGAAAACAACATTAAAATGCCGTACGGCCAAATGCGAATCTGATGTAGAACGCTAGCAGTTCGTCTCGCCTTCATAGTGGCTGGAGTGAAAAGTGTGTTGACCACAGGTTACGCGTGAACAGAGAGGATGGTAGAGGGAGGAAGTGGAACGAGGAGGAAGAGAGAGATATGTGCGTAGCAGTGAAGTAGAATCGAAGACAACAGAAGGAAGCAGAGCGAGAGGGGGAGATGGGTAAGAAGAAAGATAGATAGGTAGATAGATAGAGGGATATATAGAAAATCACTTTATAAATCAACATTTTAACTCCTAATCTCTATCTAATTCCTCTTTCATACTCGAATATCACAACCATTTAGTTATATTCGTATATATATGCGTGCGTGCGTACATATATATGAGTGCATGTGTGTGTGTATGTGTGAATATGTGTGTGCGTGTGTATGTATATATGCAAGGTTTATATACCTGCGTATATAGCGGTGATAGTACATACAGAGACGCGTATATGTGGGTCTATGTATGTACATATACATATGAGTACGTGTTGTATGTGTAGGTGTTGATATGTATTAATAT
>NC_068981.1:11720764-11725861 GCF_001194135.2 Octopus bimaculoides | reverse complement strand
ATGTATATATGTATTATAGATAGATAGATAGATAGATAGATAGATAGATAGATAGATAGATAGATATCTAAATTGAGTGAGTGGAACAGGTAAAATGCACGCTATGTATGTTTCTTAGGTAACTGGACCTCGTGATGCAGTTGTTATGCACTGAGATATATTCTGTGAAACTAATTATCACGCTGAAATTTTCTTAATGACATGAACGTTACACTGTCACCAGGAATTTCTAAATCAGCCAACGCAGAATGGTGAGTTCACCTGAACAGGAATTCCACTTGTAAACAAAAAGAAAGCAATATAATTTTTTTTTTAAAGACCAACATGTTTAGAAAGATAATGAGCGATAAAGCAACGGGTGAGACGAAAATATGCAAGAGTGGATGAGGTTTGGCGTTGGGGAATAGGAAGAAAAGGAGTAAGACTAGGAAAGAATGAAGAAAAGAAGAAATGCTATGTTATTCCTATGGAGAAAGTATTGTTGTCATAAACATCTATTGAGGATATGACAACACATTTTCCCGATTGCTAGAATGCTGTCATCTAAGTAGATGGTAGGTGGAGTTTGGGTCGTTCACTCCGTGCAATACAAGACGCTAGTGCACCTTTTGAATAGTTCTCATTGAATAACAATTACATCAGTTTAAGCTAAGGAACATCTTACCACTTTCTCTCTATTATTTTGGTATTTATTTGCACCGTAACACATTTACTTGCTCAATGTGAGGTATATACAAGCTATCAGCTTAACGAATCTATTTGCAACTTCAATATGGAAAATGTGCGCAAATCGCAATGCCATAAAATTATAATTGTTTATAGTACACTGTCCACTTTTTGTTCTCTATACCTGCCACCCGCTGTTTGAAGCTTACAAACTTACTACACTTCATATAGTCATGCACTCGATTCCCCGGATCGTATAAATAAAGTTCCCAATACACTCTGTCTTACGTATCAATCATTTAGAATATATTTATATATATATATATATATATATATCATTCGCCATGATAGATTGCTGACCACTACACACATTTTTTTCTCTCCTTGTTTCTTTTCGGGTTCCTTTCTGTTGAAGAGCGTAGGCTCGAAACGTTAAAGACTTTCTTAATTCCCGAGCGTTATACTAATACATCAATTTGTTTTCTCCACCACCTGTGTTCGTCTGATGTTTTTGTGAATTCTCCCCATATATATATATATATATGTGTGTGTGTGTGTGTGTGTGTGTGTGTGTGTATTCTATACAGGCGTGGCTGTGTGGTAAGAAGCTTGCTTCCCAACCAGTTGTTTCGGGATTCAGTCTCATTGCGTGACACAATAAGCGCATGTTTTCTACCACATATTCTCGGGCCAGCAAAGACTTATGTATTTGTGTGTCTGTGTGTCCCTGTGCGCGTATTTGTGTGTGTCTGTGTGTCTGTGATTATGCGTGCGTTTCTGTGTGTGTTTGTCCTCCCACACCGCTCGGCCACCGGTGCTGATGTGTTTAAATCGCCGTAACTGAACGATTGAACGAAAGAGAAGCTTAAATATATAACAGGCTTCAATAGAAAATGTACTTGCATTGAAGCATTCGACTAAAAATTCGTCAAGGCGGTTCACCTGCCATATTCTAATGACTGAAACAAGAAAAACAATAATAAATATATATATACACACGACAGGCTCATTTTATTTTCCGTTTACCACATCCACTCACAAGTTTTGGTCGGCCCTAGGATACAGAAGAAAGCTCGTTAACACGCAGCGGCACAGAAACCGAAACTATCCGGTTGGAAATCGACTTCTTAAATAATAGACCTCAATATCAAGTAACTAATGACATATTCTCTGAAAGGCCATAGGTGGGTTATTTTCACTTGAGTCACTGTTCGAAACGTGTTATGAATTAAAAGCAAGAAATCTCACTCAGTGTTGCCACAAAATATATTTTCGTTTAGGGATTTCTGAAGTCAAACTCCTTGACACATTACATACCTGGATGCAGCCATGAGGTATCGAGTTTAGTCGCACTGTATTACATCTTAAGTTCTTTTTTTTTTTTACTACAGACTGGAAACACCCCAAGTCCAAGCGTAGGGAGTAATACTTAGTGAGAAGTAACTGTAGAATAAGGCAGGAGTTTTGACGCAGTATGCTGCGGATTCTGTTTAGAAACATCATTAAGTGTATTGTAAAGTTTGGAAATCACAACCACTGTTCTCGATAAAATAATAAGTAAGCCACGAGGTTGATTGACATTCCAGATACTGATGCGTTGTTTTCAATGACCGTCATACATAGTTACAAAGGCATACACACAACACACACATACACTCACACACACACACACACACACACACACACAGATAGATGGACTGATAGCTAGCTAGATAGACAGATATCCATAGATATATGCATATATACACATATGTACGTATATATATTTTTACATACACGCACATACATACACACACACACACACACACACGCTATATTTCTTTTGATATGTGTTTTACACACGCACACACACACACACACACACATTAACAGAAGAGTTAGTCAATAAAAACGTGGAGGAAAAGTGTTGAGATTGTCGAAGCTGCTCATTACGAGTGTTTTGTCATATTGTAGCTCTGTGTGCGCGTGTGTGTGCATGTGTGTGTATTTATGCTTTTGTGTGTTTGTGTTTGTGTGTGTGTGTGTGTGTGTAGATGTGATGAATAAATGAAAACACTAAACTACATAAGTTTCTATGACATTCAAGACAGGCTTTTGTTTGACTGTTGCAGACGATTTTATCAACCTCATTATGTTGCCGATTTTGTTGTTTAGTCCAAACATATTCACTATCGAGCAGACCTATGATCAAATGTATTTCAGCAAGATTTTTATTTTTTTCATTTTTCAGAATGTTTTATATGTATGAGTACATTATTCAATATGTTAAAATATCTAAATCGTCTGAATCTCAAATAGTAACGAAATAAATTACTATGATTCCATGAAATCAGAATAAATCCACTAATGATATTCAGGTTTTCCTTCATTTTTTTATGACTCATTTTTTTTTTTTGTAATAAAAAATATCGCTTTAGATATTTTAGTATTTTATCAATTTAATGTCATATTATTCCTGTAATAGAAAAAAAATGTTTTCTAACATAACACAAAGCCAATAATGGCTGCCGTATTCCCAACACTAACATAAACTGAAGTATGTAGAGATGTTTAGAATGTTGGATCGGCTTGAAGGAACGTTTGTAAGGTGATATTTTTTTTAATGTGTCATATACAGAGCTGGACGTTTATTGGAATGATATATGAGGATCGTTTCATACAGAGTTCTCCTCAAATATTCTACTTTAGAATTTGTGTTTCGGCTATTTCCTAGGGAACTTTCACCTACTTTTAATATACTGGAAAGTATTTTATCGACAAACACGTAATTAGGGGCAAAATCAGCCACGAGAGATTTCCAACTATGAAAAACAAAGGGCCCTAAGGGAATCTGATGATTTATTGCATTTGGCATTCCGCCACGTTTCCTGCAAAGGACATACGGAATTGTTGATTAAACGTGTATTCCAGTTCTCAAGTATTTTTTTTTTTTTTTGCCTTTTGGAAAATATATGGCTGCCGGAAAATTCAAATGTTTAAAGTGCATAGAAAACTAGGAATAATTCTGGTTGTGTTATATGATATGGGAATTGGTTATCTTTAGTTGAGTCATATTATTCTTACGCACCATCATTTACAAAAGTACATTTAAAGTACACACACGCGCAAAAACATATGTGCGTGCATATATATAAATATGCGTGTGTGTTTGTGTGCGTATCACTGTTTGTATGTATGTATGTGTGGCTGTTTTTTGTTGAATTAGTATATATGTATGTTTATATAGCGGAGGTGCAATGGCCTAGTGGTTAGGGCAGTTGACTCGCGGTCATAGGATCGCGGTTTTGATTCCCAAACTGGGCGTTTTGAGTGTTTATTGAGCGAAAACACCTAAAGCTCCACGAGGCTCCGGCAGGGGATGGTGGGGAACCCTGCTGTACTCTTCCACCAGAACTTTCTCTCACTCTTACTTCTTGTTTCTGTTGTGCCTGTAATTCAAAGAGTCAGCCTTGTCACATTGTGTCTCGCTGAATATCCCCGAGAACTACGTTAAAGGTACGCGTGTCTGTGGAGTGCTCAGCCACTTGCACGTTAATTCCACGAGCAGGCTGTTCCGTTCATCAGATCAACTGGAACCCTCGACGTCGTAAGCGACGGAGTGCCAACAACAACTGTTTATATATAGTTGTGCGTGCATGTGTTTCGAATAAGATTTTTTTAACATTGAAATTTATCAATAGAGAATTTCTTTCGAAATGGAAACAAAGTTCTCTTATGATGAATTACATGACAGCTAACTAAGAAAGTTTATAAAGACAAACGTATGCATTTGTATATTTTGACACACGCCTCATCCCTTTTCATAAGTACCCCGTTTGTATGTATATATATATTGTAAACATCAATCTTATGGTAGTCTCTACTTACATTCACGAATGCATTATGTTATCATGTTTCTTAATCAGCCATATCCTTTAAGGTTTTATGAAACCCAGCTTCTAAAGACTGTCACAAACAGATTTAGGTATATAAAAGGGTGCCCCAGGAAAGCTAGTTTTATATTATAAAAATATATTCCTATCGGTTTCTCTCTAGCTTACATTAAATGTACGCCTCTTCTTTAACATTATATTAACGATAGAGGGCAAAAATATGTTACTAATTTATATACATTATTTTCCCTCGTATAGATTATTATGTCTGGCGTGCTTCATCTACACACTTCGGTTTCCGACAATGTCATTTCACATGTATGTATGTATGTATGTATGTATGTATGTATGTATGTATGCATGTATGTATGTATGTATGTATGTATGTATGTATGTATGGGGTATATGTGTGTATACGTGCAAAATATGAACAAACAAGGTTTATATACGACATATGCTATTAGTGTATAGTAAATTGTGTAAATCTCTATGGTTGTAAATCTGAAGTAAACTTTAATATGTAGAGAATGTTATGAACACGTTCCTTTTTAGCTTATGT
>NC_068981.1:11718975-11720417 GCF_001194135.2 Octopus bimaculoides | reverse complement strand
TATAAGATTGATGGTTTCGTGGAGAATTTTATGCTATTAATTTCGATCTAGTTGATATTGTTTTTTTTTTTTTCCAATTTGGACGCGAATGGGAACGCTAAATACTCCATGTTCAAAACAATTCAATTGAA
The DNA here is from genome assembly GCF_001194135.2 of Octopus bimaculoides. Taxonomy (NCBI): domain Eukaryota; kingdom Metazoa; phylum Mollusca; class Cephalopoda; order Octopoda; family Octopodidae; genus Octopus; species Octopus bimaculoides. Next base: position 11,720,286 of record NC_068981.1, on the reverse strand, counting down.
CTAAATATAATGTTATTGATATCAGTTAATATCAATTCTTCACGCTTCAAATCTTTGTATATATTTCTGTAATTATTCATCTTATTAATTACCAACGTTTATTTCTATTTAAATATATTGCTTCTATTTATTGGTTTCTATTCACTTTTCTTCCTAATATTCTGTATGTAAATAAATTTCGCACCAAGTAACAATTGTCTGTATCACTTTATCAATTTCAATTCAACAAAAATAAATCTCTGAACGGTTCATTTGGGAGTGTGATTAACTACAAGGAAAAATTTTTTAACATTCAGGTATTGATTGTTTCTACATTATTTCCGAGTATATAAGTCTATAAAACAATCACAGAAAACATTTTAATGTTATAGTTATTGTAGTCTAGAAATAAACAGGTTTTCGACAAGTCTTATTAAATATTTCAGAGATTATTAGAGTCACTAATATGTGTCTTTTATGTGTGATTAACATTATCTTGCTTTTCCCTTTGTGTTTGTGTATGTGTGCGTGTGTGTGGGTGTGGGTGTGTGTGTGTAGAAAGAGGATATAAATAAAGTATCACGGTAGCTCTTTAGGGAATCGGGTCCTACGGCCAAGAAATGCCTCCAGAATCCCATCCTCATTAACTGACACCCTAAAGTTGTTAAAGAGCTGCCAATGTCCTCATATAATCGGTCTATCAATTCTAATAAATATTGGATGCATACCACGACTCAGCTCCATTTAACATGCCTTAGAATCGCTAACCCTCCACAGAATAGCACTAGGTCTAGTTGAACATCTAAATATTTAGAACGCAGAGGGACATCTTCAAACCAAATATATTTAAGGAACCAAGTACACGAGGTTAGATTCATGAGTGATGACAGAGGAAATCTTTGTCTACCAGTGTGCAGAACATGACACAGTCAGTCATAAATACATGTACAGTAATACCTCGACATACGATTTAATTAAGGCGGCGAACTGGCAGAAGAGTTCGGACACCGGGCGAAATGCTTAGCGGTATTTCGTCTGTCTTTATGTTCTGAGTTCAAATTCCGCCGAGGTCGACTTTGCCTTTCATCCTTTCGGGGTCAATAAATAAAGTACCAGTTATACATATATATATATATATACATATATATATATATATGCCGGTGTTAAAACGTGGGTAGCTGATGAAGTAGAATGTTCTCTATGTGGCTCGTGTGTTCTCGTCTAGGTTTGTTTGCAATGTCCTGTACCCAGATATGCACCTATACATACAGGTGGATATCGGTATGCACATACCTGTACGTATATATGCATATACTCATTTACTATTTATAT
>NC_068981.1:11714797-11717791 GCF_001194135.2 Octopus bimaculoides | reverse complement strand
GAGAGAGAGAGAGAGAGAGAGAGAGAGAGAGAGAGAGAGAGAGAGAGGGACAGAGACAGAGAGAGAGAAAGAGAGAGAGAGATACATACATAAATATATATACACCCTGTGTGGCTATATATGTATATACATACACGCAAACACACATACATATATAGAAACAACGATATTTTAACTCATATCTCGACGCTTTACCTTCATTGATATTGACGTATTCAAATAAAGCAACGTCCTCTATAGTCCCGTGAAGCCAATATCTGAAAATGTATATCAATTAATATATTAATTATCATAATGGCTAGTGAATTCATTTCAATCGATTAAATTGTCTATTTTAATTGTAATGCATAATGACTAAATAGTAATTACTTTTCTGCTTGCATTATTTTCTTACACTTGGCAGAGTTGTTAGACATATATCGACATTTTACCCATGTCTTTGTTAAGGTTCCTAACTTTCAGATTTCAAATTTTTCTCAGATTGCATTTGCTTTTCCTCTGACCATGATCGATGAAATACTCTACAAGTCGTAGCATCGATATAAGCGACCGATATCCTTATTCGAAAATGTAGATACTTGCAATTAATTTCGTTTTGAAATATTTATATTGCAATAATATAATTTGGCAACATAGCCAAACTATAAATCTAACAAGGAATTACTCTAATAACGTATGCTGATATAATCTATTTTTCTTTGTTAGCACCCACAGCAAAATGCTTAACGCATTTCAAATTCCGCCGATGTTGAATTGCCTTTCATCATTTCGGGGCCGATGCGTTAAGTAGCAGCTCATTACTGGGCTCGATGTAATCTTTTCTACTCTAGGCACAAGGCCCGAAACTTTTGGGGGAGGAAGCCAGTCGATTAGGTCGACCCAGTATAATTTAAGTCGATAATTTAAGCACCAGTTGCATAACTGGTGCTTAAATTATCGACCCCGAAACGATGAAAGCCAAAGTCGACCTCGGTGGAATTTGAAGTCAGAACTTAAAGATAGACGAAATACCGCTAAGCATTTCGCCCGGCGTCCTAACGCTTCGCTAGCTCGCCGAAATCGACTTACCTCTTCCCTCGAGCTTACTGGCCGTGAGACAAAATTTGAAAGAAATATAATATAATGCTTTGCTAAATGTGCACACGGTCTCAAATTCTGTGGCAAGAAACTAATCGCATACATTGAATCCATTGCTCTCCTTGTATTTCTTTTACCGAACGGGAGAGGATGAAATGCAAAGTCGACTCAGAACGTAATAAGAACGAAGAAATACCACAAAACAGTTTTCCGACACTGTAACAATACTGCATGCCATACAGACGCCAAGAAGTTTGGGGAAATAAGTAAGCTGATTACAGCGAATGGTGTTTATTTTATTGATTTGCAATGGTAAATTCCCCAACAGTGAAATTTGACCCGAGAACTTCATGAGAAGAAAGAAACACGTCAACACATTATTTCCAGAAACTCTAATAATTCTGTCACCCTGCCGCAGTACTATCGCTAATGATACAATGAAAATATGCTACGTATGCAAAACGTTTATTTCCGTTTTCTTTTACTGGTATATTACTTCCAACAAAATATAACGTTGGAATATGCGCTATAATACGTGATTAGAAAATCGTAAGATTTCTAAGACACGGGTATATATAATCCTAGTGTAAACAAGTACATACCAAATCTGTTTTTTAGACATGCTCTTCATGCGTACACAGATGTACAGAAGTGAAAACGTTACACACCTAGCCTTTCGATCACAATGATCGTTTTTTTTAAAATCTTTTTACCAATAATTTCATCTATTATTATTCAAAAGTCATAAAATCTTTTTTCCAAACAGTTCACACATATGTCAGTTTCTTGTCTCTAAACATATTCATTTCGACGCCTTCAATATCGAAGATTTAGAAAACCAACACTTGAAATATGCATTTGTGTATATATGTATGTATGTATTTATGTGCATACAAAAACGTACAATTACATACTCACACACAAACGAGTACACATACATACATACATGCATACATATATGTATGTGTATAGATATATATACGTTTGTATATATACGCACATAGCTAGAAAAACAGGAACGCAGCGATTGAGATAGTATATATATATATATGTGCACACACACAAGCATACATGCGCGCATGTATGCTTAATCATTTGCATATCCAACAGTCATATATGTATGTGTGTATGTATATTTGCGTGCATATGTGCGCGTGCGCAACGTGTCTATGCGTGTGTGTGTAAGTGTGTGTGTGTGTAAGGGTGCGTGTGTAAGGGTGTGTGTGTGTGTGTGTGTGTGTGTGTGTGCTTGACTATGTCTGTATGCCTTTTGAATACACCACTCACAGGCACGCCGAAATTAAGATTTCCATGCCCTCATAACAATCCGAAACGTCAAAGTCACTCTCAAACTTACCTCTGGAAAATTTAACACATATGCTCACTAGGAAACATTAGAACATTTATATATGTTTGCATAAAAATATACGCAACACACATATACACAAACTCACAGCACATACGCACAAACCCAAACAAAATGAATATATACATGCATGAATATGCTTACCTATATATGCCTGTAGGTTTGTATCCATATCTTCCTTCGACGCCAGTTCCTCTGGGAAATCTCCACTCTTTACTCTTTTACTCTTTTCCCTGATTCAGACATGTGACTGCGGCCATGCTGGAGCAACGCTTTTAGTCGAGCAAATCGACCCGAGGACTTATTTTTTGTAAGCCTAGTACTTATTCTATCGGTCTCTTTTGCCGAACCGTGAAGTTATGGAGACATAAACACACCAGCATCGGTTGTCAAGCGATGCTGGGGGACAAAAACAGACACACAAACATATACACACACAAATACAAATATATATATATATATATATATATATATATATATACGACGGGCTTCTTTCAGTTTCAGTCTACTAAATCCACTTACAAGGCTTTGGTCGGCCCGAGGTTATAGTA
>NC_068981.1:11711896-11714131 GCF_001194135.2 Octopus bimaculoides | reverse complement strand
AAACATCTAGATAGACGATACAAAGAAATCAAGGACCGGTCATTCGGAGTTTACTTTCCTCGGCCGAGTTCCAGATTATCTTTGTAATTTCGGCTGGTTATACTCGAGATTGGTCCAATCTGGCCAGACCCACTCAAAAACTAAGCTAAGAGCATTAGATTCTTTGGAAGTAAGCAGTGAAAAGGACGGACAAAACGCTGAAAGTTACACAAATACAAATAACAGGACATAACAACGGGTGTCTTTCGACTAAGGACGAATTAGATTAAGCTGGAGTGTGTGGAATAAAGCTTTACGGCAGGGATACTAGGTTTCACAGGCTGAGGGAAGAATAGATGTTACACAGACAACGGCCGAACCAAGAAAGAAATGTCAGGCTTGGCCGAACACTGCCACGTGGGGAGAAAAGAGAGAGAGAGAGAAAGAATCAGCTTGCTTACTGTAGCAGAGTTGATATTTTTAACCACCATATATCGTCCTGAGGGTTAGTTTGTTTGTTTCCTTACCAACGCCCTTCTAGATATCGGTACACATACGCGTAGATATTTATTGATATACGATGCGTCCATCTATCTACCTGTCTTTGAATCATTTTTACTCAGCCTTATATCTTTCCGTCTTTCTATTGTTCTATAACTTCCGACACTTTCCTATATCTAGATTATATCTGCGTTATAACCTTTCTATCTCTACCTCCCTCCCATCCTCCTCTCTCTCCCCATCTCTTTCTCTCCTCACCGTTTCACTTTTCTAAAATAAACCTTCCTCTTCTATAAGAGTTACATTGCACAACTTCATGTACATTTGTTGGCAAGTCGAAAGACATTCTATGTAAAAAATATACAATGTTGATTCGTTTGTGTCATTTTTTCTTTTACCATTTCCTTATATCTCGACTTTATTTATACTATAGTATAAGGATGTTCTTAATTCTTTGTCACGGTCCTTCTATCAGTATTTTTCTGCATTTTTTCTGTTTTTCTGCTCGTTTATACCCCGACAAATGACATTACAACCAAACGTTAGGACATTGTATCGAAATAGTTCGGATATAAGGTCGGAGAAGATAGGTTTCTATGAATTATCTTTAATTCTCCACCCCCACCTCACCCCTGAAAATCTAAGACGTCACTCTATGACATCTGTTTATATCAGAAAATATGAGACCCTGCAGTGTATATGTGTCTGAGAGTGAACACACGGTTAACGTCTGTGTGTGTGAGTGTGTCTGTGTAATATATATATATATACATATATATATATATATATATGAAGTGTGCACACGTGTTTATGTTTAGTGATGTAAACCGTCACTGTGTCCATGCGATAAATATAGACCAATATAGTAATTACCAGACTGGAATAATTAATGGGTCAATATCATCCATATATCAGCGTTAAAACGAGTGTCTCCCCTCCAATGAACAATGACCAACATTAGTGAAAATACATTCAATGTACAAAAATATATATTTAGAAAATAACCTGGTGAGAATTTTATCTTCAGTTTCCGATATTGTTCAATATTTATCCTTAGCGTTTTATTACAAGTGTACATAGTACAAATAACTTTGAATGCAACAACTTTACAGTGTTTACCTTGTCAATATATTCAGCACAATGATGTTAATGTTGTATATATTTTGGGGTTCAATTAATGATTGAGAAAATGGGAGCGACGATTAGTTCCGACGGATTATTCCTTGAGAGTAGTGTTAAGGGAGAAAAATTTATGAATATGCCTTCCGCTGTTTTACACATCGCTTGGTCTTTGATCTCGAGACGGACGAGGATTTTATCACAAGGCAATTTCCTGTTAATTATGCTGCTGCGAGTATCAAATAATTTAATGCACTAACAAATCTATCGATACCACGGTCTCTCACTATATTTAAGTACGAATGAGCATGCATTGCGAAAAATTCATATGCACGCAATGATATACAAAAGACCATGAACAAACAACACGTATATGAAGAACACCGTTGCACACACACGCACGCACACAGACACACACACACACACACACACACACACACACACGCGCGCGCACACATAAATATATATATATATATGAACACCGCGTACCTCCAGTAACTATTTCCTTCCCAAAATACATAAACTCGACAACCCTGGCCGCCCCATTATTTCCGCCTGCAATTGCCCCGCGGAACTCATTTCAAAATACCCCAACCACATCCTGTCCCCTTTAGTTGTTGCCCTCCCATCCCATAT
>NC_068981.1:11709529-11711354 GCF_001194135.2 Octopus bimaculoides | reverse complement strand
ATATATATATATATATATATATATATACACATATATCATGCATTTCTGTATGATATCCATCTTCCACAAATAAAAATTCTTGCCAGTCTTGCTTGGGGTCACATTCTTCATTTTCGTACTTCTACCATGAATCCCTTTCTCACATTTCGTACAGAACACTGTATTTGCCATTAGCCTTCTCCCACACACGCCACATGGTTCTACCTTACTCGCAAATACTTCCCCTTCCATCCCCTCACTATCACAATTGTCTTCCCGAGGTTTACCTTCGAACCCTTGCTTTCAAACGCCTCCTTCCATTTCCGGAACTTACCCCTCAATCCCTCCATCGTCTCACTCATCAGAACGAGGTCATCGGCATACAGTATCTCCATCATCAGTCCCACTTTTACACAGTCCATTACGACGTCAGCTATTGCAAACAACAGCGGTGACAACACAGATCCCTGATGTACGACAACTTTCACCACAAACTCCTCCGACACCTCTGATCCAACTCTAACTCTTGTCTTTACCCCTTCATACAAACACATCACTGCCCTCTAATACACTTCTCTTCCTCAATGCCCACTCAATCACCTTCTGTTTTTCCTGCCAATCAACACGAAATCAATCTCTGTCTCATTCCCTCCTACACTGAAAGTCACTTTTTCTCTGTTTTCCTAAACGACATATTCGCCATACTCAACTCCTTCTCATCGCAGAACTCTAGCAGCATCCTTCCTTCCATATTTATCTCTCTAATTCCGTTTCCTCCATGCACACCCTGAAAGCAATGGATCCATTTCCCAACATGTCCATTAAAATCACCCATGCCCAAAACAAATTCATTAATCTTATGTAAGTTCCACTCACCTGCCATTTCATCAAAGAACCTCACTTTCTCAAAGATCCCTTACACCTTGCGGACCATACCCACATATCACCTTCACGAAGTTTTTCTCAGATGCTGGTGCTACTGTCATTCTTTCTCCCGACCTCCACTACCGTCTCACACATTTCTTCCTCGACCAAAATTCCACACACCACCAGTCCCCTTGTCATTTCCCGACCACCACAATTTGCACCTTCTTCCCTTGACCCCCACAAATCTTGCACTCTGGCCTCTCCATCTAGCCTTCTCCACACAGGACACATCCACCCGCCTCCTCCTCAATTCCTCACGCACCTCGTACCCCTTCCACGCAGACTGCCCACTTCCCAACCTGACCCCGTCGGCCACCCTAAGGCAAGTCATATTTGCGCAACCCAGAATGTCGGTTTGCACCTTCTTCTTTTTTAGGTTAACAGGTGCAGCCCACCCCAACCTATGGGCTAGCTGGTGCCCATGCTTCTTTTCTGATATCATGAGGCTTTTTCTGAGCTGGATTATCTACGAGGAGCATGCCCTTGCTTAACCCCAACCTTACTTTCTATACATCAGTGGTCTCGAGACCAAGGCCCTACCACAACTTTTATGAAATGTGGTAGAAAACTAGCTCGGGAAGGCAAGGACGCCAATCCTTGAGACCCCGTTCGGAGCACCCCTACCTGATATATATATATATATGTATATATATATATATATATATATATATACATCAAAAATTATCTAAACAACATATATATATATATATATATATATATATATATTCCCCGCCCCCAAATATATATTCTAATTATATGTCTGTGCACATGTTTGAATGTGGTGTGTGCCAGAGGGCTTGCAAATCCAATGGGGGTCTTAAAAGATATGTTAGGATCCACAATGAGCAGAACTTACCTGCAGGTATTGGTAGTACAGATCAGAGGTGCAATCTGTGTGGGTGTTTTTTCAAAACATTGT
>NC_068981.1:11702380-11709457 GCF_001194135.2 Octopus bimaculoides | reverse complement strand
ATATATATATATATATATATATGTACTTCAGGCTCTAAAATATCAACTTTGGTGGGATTTGTGCTCAGAACAAAATTATCTTTAAGAAACAACGCAAGTAATTTACTCCAATGTTCTACACCCGCTCCCATAACGATGATCGTAGCAACAATAACACTAACAATTGTTTATAAAACAAGTAGAAGGTGTGAAATTTAGGGGGCACTCTTAACTTTACTTATCTCGGCACAATTTGCACTCAATGATAATGTGAGCACCCGGAATATATATCATAAAGCATTCTATCCTCGCTGCGACGGTTCTGCGACTGCGTCTATTAAAAAATATAGAAAAGAGAAGAAAATAAGAAACGCTTCACGTGTTTGCGCTCACCTCGGAAAAATTCAATCAAAATTATGAAGTAGACTTCGACGGAGTGTTGAAAATATCGTGAAAATATGTTATGTAATGTTTTAGATGTTGCAAATTAAACTTGTCAAGTTAGTTTTTAATCATATTTTCCCATGAGATCTCGTTCATCCTTATGCTATCTCCGCTGCTAAAGAAACTTGAAAGATTATATATATTTTGTGAAATAGCTCTCAAGATAAATATTTCATAAACTTAAGAATAAATAATAAATTAACGTAAATATTGACAATAACATAAGTGTGAATTTGACGGTCTCATCTGCCTTGAGAAACAAGAAGAAATTAATAAATGTATTACTTTTCTCGATTTGCCACATCAGTAGTTGTGTAAACACTGAAAGGTGTTTAGCTAATAACAGTGTATATCATTGAAGGCAGTCCAATATTTTATTTATGTTTGTCACGCACATATTGTTTCGCTACGTGTTAAAGCAAAGTAAATGAAAGTGACATTCATCAGAAATCACAGTCTATTCATATCCGTATAGATCTAGACATTAACACAGGAACATCTAGGTGCTTGCGCGATCCGCTAGAAATGACAGCAACCTCTCCATTCAATTAAACCCTAACTTGTTAAAACAGAGAAGAAAAAATTGTCTAACATAGTTTGCTGGGCATAGGATAAAAACACCGAAGTGTCATGCTTCATAGCAGTTTCATTATTGTTATTATTGATTGGTTCCGACCTGAGTCTAAACAATCATATAACAAAGTAATATGAGGTTTGCCCAAAAATGTAGTTTGTTTTTACTGATACTAAATTTCAAGCACTCTAATGTGTAGCTAACTACAGTCCTCCTCCTGCGCACGAGCACTCGTTAGCTACTTAATTCTTCAACGTGGTTCGATGCGAACTTGCGACGATTCAGGCTGGGTTTTATGTGTTTGGGAACGACCTGAAAGTGCGAGACCAATTGCATAGTATCGATATCTCGGGCTTTTTATTTGTTTTATTAAAAAGCAAGAAAGCGACGGAAATCTTCAGGAAGATATGCACTCTCTGCAGACACGATGCTGTGATGGAACGTGTATTCCGTAAATGGATTTTAAGACTTCGATCGGGAATTTTTTCGGTTCAAGATGCACCAGAGTCTGACCTTCGGATTGAGATTAACAACGACAAAATGAATGGGTTACTCAACACCAACTCCCTTTGTATGACCAGGATCATTGCAGATATTCACTAAATACCCAAATCGCGTGTTGAAAACTACGTACAAGAATGAGCCCAACGGATGTTCATCTGATTTACGTGGCAGAAACATGAAGGAAAACGATCGTTTTTGAAGAGAATGGTAACAGAAGAGACAAGGTGGATCGTCTATAACAATGTTGTGCTTCCGACTTGGTGGGATTGGAAAGCTGCTGTCCTTTTATCAGCTTCTCAAAATCAATTCAATTGTGCATGGTGACAAGCTGGCAAATTAAACCCCGTGTTCCACCAGAAACGCGTAGCACTTGCTAATCGCAAGGTCATTGTGTTTCTCGTCACGATAATGCCAGATTACTCTTCTTTCGCAGATTCGGCAGAAGTTACTGGAGCTTGATTGGAAAGTTTTGCAGCGCCATCAATATTCACGGGACCATGAGACTTCAGGTTTTCGCTTGAATCGGTCTTTTCAAACTTCATTTTATGGACAAATCCATCTAATTTGTAGAGGATGTAAAAATACACCTGGAATAGTTTTTCGCCTGTAAATACAGAAAATCTAAATTGAATAGAATAGTAGATCTGCCCACATGATGACTGAATGTACTGGAAAAAAGTAGTAGCTATGTGTTTGATTCAGTTATTCGCTTTGTGTTTAAAACGTGACTTTTGAGCCAATCCAACTCAATACACAATGTTAGTGTAAGTGTATGCAAATATACATGCGCTCCCGTGTGTCTTTATACATACATACATATGTACATATATAGATACATATATACATAAACATAGATAGATAGATAGATAGATAGATAGATAGATAGATAGATAGATAGATAGATAGATAGATAGATAGATTAGTCATGTACAGATGATATAACCTCAAAATGTCGTTCAGAGGTTTGAGAATTTTATAAGTTTCTATCAGAGGTTATGTGTTTAATTTCATGTCATGAACAGATAATTCTGAAAGTCATTTACATAGAAGTAGCTATGCATCTCTATATATTAATGGGAGATATTAGTAACCGGGCAAAATCTAGGTCTGAGAATTCTATTGAATGGACGGTGTTATTCCCAAATGCTCTTAATCAACGGGTAATGGGATCAACTGTGCAAATAACAGCTGAATCAGATAGGTTTCGACACATTCAGTAAAATAAGAATAGCGATATAAGGAAAACCACTCGCATTGAAAGAGATGTTCTTGAAAAACTGTTTTATTTAAATGGAAGCCAGTATTCCAGTTACTCAACAAAAAGCAAATGCAAGCAATACATAGTGACATTTAAAAAAGCTAATAGAGTTGTATTGAAGAACAACTACTCAAATATGAAGAAACAGATAAGGAAAGATAAACTGAAGAAATAGGAAGAAATCCCAGTGGATAAGAAATATTCTCGAATGATATGATGTGTCAAGAGCATAGAAAAATTATTCCATCAAATTATATCCTACATGATAGCATTCAGCTTAATGTAGCGAGAATTATCTGAAAATGAATTATAAATGGAATTTGGAGTTAATCAAAAGCCGTAAGGATCATAGGTTGAATTAACATCTATTCATATTAATGTCGTTGTATATGAATACAAATTAATGTTCGTGGACCAATGCGATTATTTTTAACGATTCTATGTTTATATTGTCCTCCATTTCAATGAATTATCGTGCTTCACTTAATAAAGAAATGTAAGATGCCCATAAACTATAATGAATTCGTAACACAAAAATCATCAACACAATTTAATCGAAATATATACTTCGTAAATCTATATATAATACTAGCAATGGAAATAGCAAATCTCCGTAACAACAAGAAACAAATGAAGTAGTTTTGGATGACGTTGATTCAAGATAAACCTATTATAAGAAAATGGTTCTAGGGAATTCGTGACATGATAGATTATTTCATCCCAAATAAAGAATCATAAATCAACATAACTGTAACACTTGTTAAGTGCAATATACTCATTATTATACTCTTCAAGAGAAAAAGGTGAGTTGGTGACAGGAAGATGAGTAGAATACCGGAACAATTTATCTCATGTTAGTTTACATTCTTTTACGTTCCGAGTTTAACTGCGGACCAACACGTTATCCTTCGGATTTCTCTTTTTCGATTAGGTAGAAATTCGTTTAGGTTCTATGTTCAAATCTCAACGTCTGTTTAATTAATCATCGAAAGTTTAGCAAATTTATCGACTGCTTTTATCACAATCTATGTAGCCTTATTTTAATGTTAGAAATTGTCATAAATAACAGAAATCCTCTTCTTGATTTTGTACACACCAGTATAATAGTATGCATTCATGCATGCATGCATGCATGTATATATATATATATATATATATGTAGGTATATGCATATATTTATGTATATATCCGTATATACATAGTATTGTAGTATATCTTCAGAAAATATATATTGCTGTTGTCATTTCTTATTATTTACCTGTCACCAAGCACGTGTATGCAATTTTAATAGAAGTGTATAAATTGGGTATATGTTTGATAAATATTTAGACTCAAATAGAATGACTTTCTCTATTTGTTCTACACCTTATCTTTTATCTTTTATCTTTTAGTAGTATTAGACAGACGCAGTTCCATATTTAAGAGATGAGGAATTATGTACATTATTTACATTATTTACATTTGACGGATATTTGTCCTCACCTTGTTTGTTGTTAGCACAACGTTTCGGTTGATATACCCTCCAGCCTTCATCAGGTTCAAAATTTCCCCAAGACTCCCTGATGAAGGCTGGAGGGTATAAAAACCGAAACGTTGTGTTAACAACAAACAAGATGAAGACAAATATCTGTCAAACGTAAATAATGTAAATAATGTATTAAACATAGAACTGTAATCGTGCTATACCCTAAAGGGTTTCGGTCCAACCCAAACATCAATTTTACTAATCTGGCTCTTATTCAATCGGTCTCTTTTGCTACGCTAAGGGAACGCAAACAAACCATGGTAAGGATGTTAAGTGGAAGCTGTATGACAAACGCAGGCACCAAGCCACGTACGCGCGCGCGCACACACACATACACACATGCACATATATGTTGGGCTTCCGTAAATCTTTCGCCAATCAAATTCATTTATAAGGTATTAGTCGGCCTGGGACTAAAGCAGAAGACACTTGCCCAAAGTACCGTGCACTATGACTGATCACTAATCATGTAGACGCAAAGCGAGCTTGTTAACCAAACAACCATGTCGCAGTTACCTTTGCATTTCATTCTCCCACAAAGAACCAGAGTCAAATGTATCAACAGACACACCAGCATCAAATATCTGGTTTAATATAAGTGTAAAATATCCTTATAACTACATAGAACGAACAAGTTCCATTTGTTTTATTGACAGAGCATTGGACGGATGATTTTGCCTCATTTAATCAACGGCAGCATTCGTCCTATTTTTTGGACTGCCATGTTGTCTAAGCGATAACTATCAATATCCAGTACCGCTGCCGTAGTCTCCTTTACAGAGACTTAGAAATATTAATATTTCTATTTTTGAAAACCAGTGGATGTATTCCACTGAATTTAGGTAAATAATCCTTCGTACAGACGGTCAGTAGCGACGCCTACTGTGTTCGGTTGCTCTACGTTGATGAAGGGAAATACCCCGAAACTAATCTGTAGATGCCAGACCAGCAAGGGGGAAGCGGCTGACCTCCCCTGTTCGAATGTTATAATGGACACATGTTCGTGTGTCACATAGCTAGCTAGAGGCGATGTCCTCTTGGAGCTAATCAACGGCAGCATTCATCCTATTTTTTGGACTGCTATGTTGGCTTGGAGATAACTATTAATATCCCGTAACGCTGCCGTAGTTACCTTTAGAGTGACTTAGAAATATTAATATTTCTATACATGCATGTTGTTTACGTTCTATGTTCAAATCTCAATGTCTGTTTAATTAATCATCGAAAGCTTAGCAAATTTATCGACTGTTTTTATCACGATCTATGTAACCTAATTTTAATGTTACAAATTGTCATAAATACAAGAAATCCACTTCTTGATATTGTACACGTCAGTATCACTAAATCAGTGTACATATTATTCAGTAGAGACGGCAGTAGAATAAATTAAATTTATCTCTTGCTATATCTTGAGACTACTATACAAAAGCTGTATTGTACGTTAGAATTATTATAAGAAGATTATTGTTGATTGACAGTTTGAGGATTAACTAACTTTCTGTCATCTCAATATATTTAACCTCGCTAAATCGACTAAAGAAAGATTCTTGTTTGCGATGTTTATAATATTAGTTTAATATTTGGTATTCTGTAAACACATCTTTTATTCGTTCAAGTGATTACACTATGGCCATTCTGGAGCGTCGCTTACAAAAGGTTTAGTCAAAAGACTAGTCCACAGAACTGACTTTGGTAACCCTTGGACTTATGCTAACCATACCTTTTGAGGAAACATCATTACAGTGATGTAAACAAACGAAAAAATGTGGATACATTTACAGCGATTTGGTGTATTTTGTTTTATGGATACTCATGTATGTACAACAAGCGGTTTTTTTAAGTTTCCATTTACGAAATCCTCACACAAAACTCTGGTCGACCCATGGCTATGGTTGAAGATATTAAAGCAAGATACCACACTCAAAGGCTGAACTTAGAACAATGTGATTGGGAAGCAATGTTTTTCTAAATACGAAATTTCTACAACTACTTTCTCGTCCATCGTAAATATTCCTCATTTCATGAATATATATAAATGTTTATATGTATGCGTATATGTATATACATGTGTGTGCGTGTGTTTGTGTGTGTACATATATATGTGTGTATGTATGTATGTGTGTATATATATATATATATATATATATATATATATATATATATATATATGTGTGTGTGTGTGTGTGTGTATGTATGTATGTATACATACATATCTATATATATGTAAATACATATATACATATATAAATCTGTACGTGTGTATACATATTTAAGTTCATATATCTATGTGTGTGTGTTTGTGTGAGAGAGTGAGTGTGTGTGCATGTGCGTATGCGTTGTGTGTGTGTGGCTATATATGTAAAGGTTAAACACCCACCCCCTTCGATAATTAATGGCCATCGGATTGCACCTAGAACATTACCCTCCGCGGCACAAGTCAAGGAAGGTTATTTGTGGAAGGCCAGCAGTCGCCCATGCATACCAGGCTCCCCTTTCTACGCCACCGATGTGATCGAAGAGAGAGTCAAAGGCCGATTCAGCTTGGCACCAGTGACTTCGCAACTCATTTCTACAGCTGAGTGATCTGGAGCAACGTGAAATAAAGTGTCTTGCTCAAGAACACAACACGCAGCCTAGTCTGTGAATCGAACTCACTACCCCATGATTGTGAGCCCAACGCTTTAACCAGCGAAACATTCTTACACACACATATGTACGTACGTATGTATATATATATGTGTGTGTGTGTGTTTGTGTGTGTGTGTGTGTATGTATATATATATATATATATAT
>NC_068981.1:11688368-11700362 GCF_001194135.2 Octopus bimaculoides | reverse complement strand
GTGTGTGTGTGTGTGTGTGTGTGTGTGTGTGTGTGTGTGTGTGTGTGTGTGCGTGTGTGGGTGAGGGAGAGAGAGAGAGAGAATTCGAATAATGCAAAGGAATAATAGATCTACACAATTTCTATTCTTAGTCGTTTATAAAGTATATTTAATTTAAATGTCTGTCCATTTCTATCTGAAATATGTTTCTGGTGAATGGATATCTCACAACGTAATTTACATTTGAAAGCAGTTTTTTTTTTCATGTGTCTAAAAGCATGTCCATGCAGCTAGGTTTTAAGTAGGTAGGTAGGTAGGTAGGTAGGTAGGTAGGTAGGTAGGTAAAGGGATAGATAGATAGATAGATAGATAGATAGATAGACAGACAGACAGATAGACAGATAGATTAAAATTAGATACATACACAAATACACAGATGGTGGGCGTTTACGTAAGTGCACAAGTTTGTGCACATGTTTGTGCGCTTGTGGTCATGCACATGACATTGCTTTTTATGAATCATCGTTAGCTTTCCTCATGTGTCAAATCATCCTCCATCTTGTTTTTCTCAATGTTACACTAATTACCTGTTTTAAGCAATAATATACTTATGATATTCTGCTACAATCGAGTAGTGTTTACAATGATCCGCAAACACGTTTAGTGAATGCTCATTAAATACAAAACTTATGCGTCGTATTTTTCTTAATTGTCTGACGTTTACGAATGTAGTTATAACTTTTTGATAGGAAAATGTCATGTTTCATCTACCAATAAATATATAGTAATCTGTATTCTGTGGAAGATATTATGCTACTTTTTCCCTATTTGCAAATCTTTTGCTAGCCATGTAATATATCGTGTTAAAATACGTATGCAATCTAGCATGTAAATCTTCCTTCTAGTTATAGATTACCTTACTCATCGATACTTCTGTTTATCCTAACTGCCTGCGTTGCTGTCAGGGGCTGGTGTGGATCGTGATGTTTATAATCAATAGGTATCAATGATAATGTTTAGTCATTTGTGATTACGCCCGCCCTAGCACTTATCAAATCTCCTCGTGCTACTTTGAGAGTGTGTGATTAGAAATACAAAGCCATAGAATATACACGCTGACGAATAATCCAGCTATAATTGTCAGATTTAATGCACGTTTTCATACTGGATTCCTATCAGCTGTTTGCATCTCAGAATGTAAGGTACCACTGGTCTTGGGTGTTCCTAGTCCCTATATGAATATTATTCTCAATGAATAATGTTACGTGTATCTTTTCCTTGGGAAGAAAGAATAGTGGTTTCTGTTTTGGCATGTATATGCGAACCTGAATCTATGGAATTCCCCTTTAAGTTACAGCGGCACTTTCTCATGGAGAGACAATGGTTGACACCAGTTGCATCGAACACGTCCTTGCCAAGTAGATTTATGTCCTTTCCACTTAACCCTTTTCACCTCTTCTACGCCACTCAAAGCAGAAAATGGATAAGAATCACCTAGAACAGTTTTCCCCCATTATTCTCGGAGATATATCTTTCTTTCTCGCTGATCTGCGATAATTATAAATACTAAACATTCCGCAAGGACAAGTTAGTTGGTGAAAGGAGCTGGGGAAGAGAGGTGACCAGAGACGACTATTATGCTTATAACTTTCACTAGCTCGCATTAGAATGACAAGTATTATTCTGTCTTTCTCTGCTGCTGGTGAAATGATAGGCAAAATGATGGCGTCATTCTGTCGTCCTCTTCTATTCGCTGTTACTCTATCCTTCTCTTTGACTTACTGCTGCAATCGACCAGAACGGTAAACAACAACCTCCCTTTTGTTGTGACCGGCATATCGAGAATTGTGAATAAACCACCAATTGAAGACTTCGATCACTAACACCGGATTTATAATCAATCAAGTCTAGCTCAGAACATATATCTGTAACAGCTCCGCGCTCTCTTTCATGAGAGTTTTGACATTTCTTTCTCAATATATAATCGTATTATACGGGCATTGCTGTTATTTCCTGATTCCTTTCTCTAACCCGTAACAATACATTCGTGTTAGATAAGGCTCACGTCCGAATTCAAAATAACCACTATCCTAAGTGGAGACCTGTATCGTAACATGCTTATTAAATTCAGGAAAATCTGGTGATTCTTGTCATAAGAAGTATTCTGAATGTGCTGGAAAATTTGACAGAAATTTTTACTTCAATGACGCAGCGCAATAGATAATAATAGTTGAGATTGAGTCATGAAACAATCAAGACAGAAATTTTTAGCTTCTTTTCTCTAAAATATCTGTAATCATTTTTAAGATTAATGAATATTTGCCGAGAAATATGCCGAGTCTTCAAATCACTATAACTTCTGTTTTTGTATAGAGTTGTTTTGCTGCAGATCTAATTACGTATGCAAAGTACCAACCGTGTTTTGATGTTAGATTAACCACTCATCTCAGTCTCTTGCTATCGCTGTCCATCACTTCCTTCCTCTCTGCTACCGTCACTTTCTCTCTCTCTCTCTCTCCCACTTTCTTTCTCGTTATCACTCACTCTATACACACATACACTCACATACACACTCACAAATGCAGAGAAATTGGAAGAAGAAATAAATTTGAAAATGCATATAGAATATATTAGAATTAATTAGAATTTAATCATATTTTTAAAATACAGGAATACACTTCACCGGTTTCACATTAGTTTTTCAAAAGTGTATATTATATGTCGTGTCACGAATTATGTCTATGCTGGCCGTTGTTACGAAAAGAGTTTGTCTTTAAAGCAGATTGCTGAAAGTTCCTGTATTAAGATCATGTGGCAATCGCGCGAGTTTTCGTTGCATCTGAACTGTGATTTCGTTTTTGGTAATTCTTGAATGTCTCTTGCTTTGGTTCGTTCTTTTCCATTCTCTGTTAGAGTAGACGGGTAGTTTCATGAATTCAAGGAGCTTTTTTTAATTCTATACGCCTGAATTGTAGTCAATATTTTGGATTCTTCTCGCTAGCTTAAATGGAATATTGGATTTGTTGTCTTGAATGGCATAAAGAAAATTATAGGTACTGTGTAAAGTCCCTTGGTCTGTATTAGACGTCAGTTTGTATATTAGTGTTATTCTTAATAATTACAATGCCTAAGAATGGTAATTGGTTGTGACTAAATACCATAGTGAAATGAATACTGCTTCCATTTAGATTATAATTCCAGAGACTTAGTCAGCCATTTATATACTGTTTCCAATTTTTCACCAGATAATTTGGAAATTGATACTGTACTTTGTTTTAGCTTATTCCTACATTTAGACTTCTAGACATGTTACAACTAAGTAGGTGTATACTGGGGACTTATGTACCCATTGCAGTTCCAGATATTTGTTGGCAGGCGTTTTACTTGAAAATGAAGTTGTTTTAAAGGATGAATTTTAATTCCTCTGTCATTAATTGCTGATCAGTTCAGCTTGAAATTTCATCAAGGAATTCTCGTAGGCGAAAAAGCTATTGCCCTTATCCCGTAATCTTCTGAGATGCTATATGAAGATTTAAGGATTTAAGGATTTAGAAAATGTGTGTTCATAAATCACGTCTGCTTATATATATGTTTGGTGCAGCGGAATGTACCAAACACAAAATGATTAATGTTGGCTGCACAACAGAACGTTTACAAATAGATTTAACGGACATAGTTACGACATCAGATACAATAACAGTGGTGCTCCGGAACTTGCAGAGCGTTTCACATCAAACGGATATAAATTTGCGGAAGTCCTAAAAGTGTACATTCTCAAACAATACCCTGACTCCATTGCCTTTTCAGTCCTCAAAACCGATGAGGATAGATGTATTTGTGAAATGATGACATGTTAGCCTGGGGGAAATAATAAAATAGCAGGTGAATGCCACCATATTTATACTAAACGTTTCGATCCAATAATTTCTTCTCCCAATTCTTTACTTTCTCTTTGTTTATTTTTCTTTCTTTCCGTCCTTCTGCTAACTATTGTGAAAGACCGGAAACTGATGATGTCATTTTACTTGGAAGAAATGCAGTTATCCCAGTTCAATTTTGAATGTTTCAGCGCTTCCTATTTCTGAATTTAATTTTATCTTGAATTTTGAACTTGTAAAAGACACACAGAGTGTCGAAATATTGTTCATTTGTTTCATTTTAATAAACAGTCAATCTCTATTTATTGCCAATAACAGTCTCGCTCTTCTTGCTTCTTTACCGTCGTGAAGAGTATCTTCAATCTTGAAATATTATTATTACCTCAGTTTGTCGCCTCTCCTATTTGTTGTCTGCATACTGCCACTAACCAGCGTGTAAGAAAATGCGTGCAGGGTACATGCTAGGCAGGGTGAAGGTAATCAACCTGTGGTTTTGGGATGACCCAAAGCTATTTGCTAAATCTGAGATAGGAATTGAGTGTTTGACGGCAACTGTGCGGATGAGTAGCAAATGTATTGGCATCGAATTTGGGATCGAGAAATGTGGTGGAATGATTCTCAAAAGGGGAGAAATTAGTAAAAGCCATGGGATCAAGCAAGAAAGTGGCAAAACTATAAAGTAAGTCAGAGAAGAAGAATTTTGAGTGAGTGTAGTAAGTTGGCTCAAAAGCACCACAAAAGGAGGCACGTTAACGTAACTAAGTTAGTACACTGGACGTTATGTGAAAAGTACGGCCTGAACAGAGCACGGAAATGGTACGAACCAGAACGAATCACGGACAACAAGGAATAAAAATTCTGTTGGATTTCACAATCCAATGTCACTCCCTAATCGATGTTTGGAGACCAGATATTGTTGTGGTAGATAAGGAAAAACGGAAACGAAGATTATAGACATTGTAATACCTGGGAATGCACGCATAAGCGACAGAGAACTAGAAAAGCACAGACTGTTAACAGACGAAATTGCCAGAGTGTGAACTATGAGCAGAGTGTTTATCATTCTAGTAGTTTTAGGGGCACTGGGAGTACTAACAACCAAGTTCGAGGAATATGTCTGACAAATCGGAATTGACGTGATTGCAGAGCAAGACCAGAAACCTGCGCTGTTGTGGCCAGCTATGATTTTGAGATTGGTTCTTGAATGTTGAATGTCTCCAACGATAATTAACAACCAAGTATCAAAGCTTATAATATGCGGAAAGAGACAGTGAGACATCTGACAGCAGGTTGCTGTCCGCTCTCACGGAATCTACCAGAACAAACAAGACTGAGCGCTCTGAGTAGTAAAACAACAACAACAGCAGTAATAATAATAATAATAATAAAAATAATAATAATAATAATAATAATAATAATAATAATAATAATAATAACAGAATAATAATAACAGAATAATAATAACGCGACCAATTTTGAACAGCAAATACACGTAGATGAGGGTCTTACAATTGCCCATGGTTGCATGTGTTGTTCACACATGGGATGCGGAACGTGAACGTAAATAAAAAAAAAAAGATGCATTTACGAAGAAAACAAAAAAAATAACAGAAAGGAAACCAAAACCAAGTTCAAAGTCTCTATCTGATCTGATTTAAACGAAATTGTTACAAACACACATATGGACGCACATGCTTACATATAAGCACGAACACATAAGCGCATGCACACATATGAGCGTGCACACATACGAGCCTGCACACACTCACATGCTCATACCGAACAGTTTCAAAACAACGCCAAATCATACATTCAAAATAAATGGAAGTGGAGAGACAAGTTACTGAAGAGATTGCAAGAGTGCAATGAAATAATTTAACGAAAAAACTATATACTGTTTATAAATTAATAAAGGACTGAACCAGTGAGTGTGTTTATTACCGGCATAATGCCTCTCCCAAGGTTTAATTGTAATAATAATAATAATAATAATAACAACAACAAATATCCTGATGCAGGACTAGTCAGTAGCTCTCATGGTTTCTTAACCAATTAACTAACTGGAAGTGCTATCATCTACCTATTTTGCTTTGCGCTACAGCAAATATTCTCCTGTGTACCATAAATGTGCTCGTCAGTTGTTTGACCTTAACCAATTGAGCATGTCCTTTAGTGGCTGACGATATGTGCATCCCTGACCACGAGCAGAAATAATGGAGGAGCATAATAGCTATGTGTTGAGAGGAATGTTTTGAAGTGTGAAGAATTCATCTCTGAAAGCATGGGTGTTTCGTTCGACATAATTAAAGAACCCTTATTCAATCACCTTTTGAGTAGGATGGACAACTCGACCTGAAGAAAATTCCAACTGGGAATTCCAACCCGCAAGGTCATGCTTCGTTTACGTACATATGAGAGCACCATGTCGCACACATATGGTGGTGATTCACGTGCCTGGCATACCCGTAGCAGACGAGTAGTCATGATGGATATATTGAGTTTCGCATATTTGTACCCCAGTATCACTTTGATGGCACACTGATAATAATAACAACAACAACAACAACACCAACAACCACCACCACCACAACAACAACAACCACAATAACAACAACAACAACAATAATGATAATATCTCTGGATTTGCTAATGCATAATAATAATAATAATAATAATGATAATAATAATAATAATAATAATAATAATAACACTTTCAATACAGTAACCATAAGTGCATCACAGAAAACCACAGCACATACCCAAGGCACACAGAGCTGCGCTCGGTAGTAAAGTGAAAGCACGCTATAAAAATAAAACTACTGAATAATAATAATAATAATAATAATAATAATAATAATAATAATAATAATAATAATAATAATAATAATAATAATAATAATAGCGGCTGCACGTGTTCTTCGCTGCTCTGATGAGTCAGCATCCGAAGACAGAAATATTAATACAACCCAGCCGAAAAATTGAGAAATATATTTCAAAGACTGGAATATCGACAATTTCCTGTGAGCATTATAAATTACCTTTAAAATAAGTTTAATAGCTTGTATATCTACAATTTTCTCTGGCCGGATACACAAACGGTCATCTTTAAATTTTTCAATTTACAATTTTATGTGAATAGCCTTTTCTTTGTCCCTGACTATTTTAAAATGTAAACATACCTTTTATTGCAAGAACACTAAGGTTTTCTCTGGTCGGACACACAAACAATCACTTTTAGAAACTTTAAAATGTACAATTTTCTGTGTATGTCTAACCTTTCCTTTCTCCTTGACAACTCGAATACCTTTTATTACAACAACACTATTAAACATGATAAAAGGGGAAATGATAAGCGACTGCCAATATATACAAACTGCACAATTACGAAAGCTGTAAATTATAACAAAACCTATAACAAGAAAAGAAAAAGAAACAAAAAATGAACGGGATATATATTATTATTTTCCTTATCAAATATTAAAGCAGATCAAGATGAGTTGGCTCTTTGCAAGGATAAGATAAGCGTTCCCATTGATCATTGAAGTCGTAAAGACACGCCCATGCGGTCAGCTCACTGTTGACCGCATGGGTGTGACACTGGTTTTGTTTCCTTGTCGCACAGGAATGCGAAGACCCACTATTGATCTCCTTCCCACCATCTGCCGAGACTATTTACAGACCATTATCCTCCGCCGACCCACACTTATTTATGATAATCTCAAGTACAAGCCAAAAGTCGAAAGTAAACAACATTTAATAATACCACATTGTAGTGCGGCAAACTTCAGCAACTTCTACAACAGCTAACAGCGACAATGATTTCAATTATACTGTCACTATGGCTACAAAAGTTGGAAAGAATGATACAAACCAATCACTATTGGTTTTAACTAACGATGAACCGTGCTTTAATGACAAGTTTAAAGTAATTATAATTATTGTTATTTCAGTTGTTGCTGGTGTAATTATTAACTCGGCTTTTGTTGTACAGCGGTGCGACAGAGAGCTTAAGTACAAACACTAACCACCATCAAGCACATACGCAGTCCCTTCTCTGCACACTACTGTTTGTATAAGCCACACACACCAAAATAAACATCGATCACGATAAAAACACCGTTGCTACAGAAGTAAGGACAAAAGCAAGGATCTTTATTTTCATACGCTGAGCCACTCCACCGAAGAAGATTACAAGTGAGCAATGGAATATGAGAAGTCAATCGACATGATAGAAAGAGTAGTTATATGTCTTTCAGATCGCACCTGACATCGCAGAGGAAAGACAGATCAGATAGTGTAATTCTATAGGCGGCTGTCTATGTGAACAGTGCAGGGAATTGGTACCACTCCTGCCCTGCATAGGCCGGTGTAACCTCTGCCACCGAGGAAGGCCTGCGGCAAGTTACATAGGGAAAGCTAGACGTCCCAAGGCCTTGACCGGCAACCACGTTAGAGCTGGCGTTGTATTTGGGACAACCCTTTACATGAAAATCTCAAATAAACACAACTGGGCAGCAAAACCTGTAAAACGTCATTCTCATTTTTTTGCAATGATGACAACAATTTCAAACCCAAATAACGGCATGAACGGGAAGACTCCTCCGGAGGTCTAAGACACCAGATCTTCCGAGGCCAACAGGGACCCCTCAGAGGGCAATGGATTGGAAGACCAGACTGCATCCAGTCGTAGTCTTGGTATTGGTCAAAATATTCAACGTTCTCACAAACGCAAGTTGTCTTTTGATATGAACAAAACGGCTACAAAGTGCCACGAACTAGCCTTGCTAGACAAGAACAATGTAAATCTGTCGGGAAAATAATATTAGAACTTTGGAACCAGCTGAGTATGTTCCAGATTACTGAAAATGGGTTCATGAATCAGATAAGCATAATTCGGAATAGACCCTTTCTTAATGAGGCTCAGATTCAGACAACCAGGAAAAGCCTCTGTAGTGGTAACAACTGCGAGGAGAATAATATAGGCGAAGATCAACGAATGTACGAGAAGGTTATAGTAGAGGAGAGGTCGGCCAATGAATATAATTTAGAAAATCCTGTATTACGAAAGGATATCACTGAGGAAAAGTGAGACCTCAGTGAGACACGAGGATATAAATAGTTACAACAGAGACCAAGCCAGTGAATTTGAGAAACTTCGACTGTAACAATGTAATACGCGCAACCCAAAAGGCTGATGAGATTTTGAAATACATTCTGACAAGAGATCTAATAGAAGCAAAAGATTTTATTAGATCGGCTTCGATTTTAGTAGGTGAACTGGTCGGAAAGAATGAGAGGAAAGCAGACGGACAGAATGAGCGATGGTGGAAGTAGAGAATTGAAGGCTGTATTAAAATTTTGCGTAAAGATCTGAGTCACTTAGAAGAATGGTCCAAATAGCAATGGAAAAATGCTAAACGAAGTGCAAGGACTTATCTTCACGCAAAATACCATATAGAAAAGAAAAGTTCAAAACTGTTGTCGAAACCCTACAACAACGTGTGCGGGCAAAATCCTTAAAGGTGCAATGCTACACTGATGCCATGTCGCAGTACAGCAACACAGTTTATTTTCAAATAACCAGAGGCAATTTTGTAAGAGCTTTGGAGGAGATACAGAAGATAATATACCTCCTGCACCCGAGACAACCCCCCAATTTTGGAATAATGTCTAGGGACAAGTGGTTTCCCACAACTACAGTGCTGAGTGAATTCATTCCGTGAGATCCGAACTACATCACCCGATGGCTCCACGACAGGACCATGTACGCATAACAAAGGTAGATGTATTTGCTCAGATATCAAGTGTGCGAAACTGGAAAGCGGCAGGCCAGACGGAATTGAAGACCACTGGCTCAAGGGGTTTAAGGCAATACATAAACGAATTGCGTTGCAATCAAACTATTGTCTACAGAGTGGTGCAGTTCCGGAGTGAATTGTAGAGGGAAAGACAACATTCTTGATGAAAAGGCAATGAGGTTGGCAATTACCGACCCATTGCTTCTCTTAACTTCTAATGGAAAGTGATAACAGGCATCCTCGCAGGGAAAATTTATACTTTCCTTGCGGAAAATAATCCATTTCCAGTAGAAGAAAAAGGGATGCCGAAAAGGAACCAAGGGCACCAAAGGCATCAAGGACCACGTTGTTATAGAAAACATTAAACGGTACCAAAAATGAATTGTGCATGACCTGGATAGACTTCAAAAAGTCTTACGACATGTTGCCGCATTCGTGGATTTTGGAATGACTCGACATGTATAGAATAGCTCAGAGCGTGTATGCACGAATAAAGAACAGCATGTATAGTTGGAAAACACGTCTTTTCTATTAACAATCAGCACTTCAACGAGGTAACAATCAAAGGAAGCATCCTTGTTATCTGGTATAATTTTGATCACACTTTCTGTAGTCCTACGCAAAGTCAACGTACACTATGAGCTGAGAAAGAATGGACCTCGTCTCAACCATATTCTCTTCATAGATGATTTAAAACTGTTCGCAAAAACAAAGTCTGAAATGGAGAGTTTTGTTGACACTGCGCAGATGTACAGAAAAGATATAGAAATGAGATTCTGTATCTGGAAGTGGGCGGTGGTCATCTTGAAACAGGGGAAAGAGCAGACTGTAGGAACAAAGAATTGCCAAAAGGAGAGAGAATTGAAGACCCAGATGTGGCAGCTACGTGAGTCAAACATAAAGTTTGTCCTTATTGTCATCCGAACATTGGGTTCAATACCACCCGACCGGAAAAAAACAACTGGAAACTTTAGAAATACCCTAGAACCTTGGTGTATTACAAATATCTCCATTACTTGGAACTGCACGCTTATTGCGTAAACTACTGTCTGTGTGAAGTTCTTGTTGTGACATGGCAGACAGTACAAACACTCGGTTGACACAATATCTTCAATCAATAACCTCACGATATTGTATACTGTGCTATATTTTAAATAATGATGATAATAATAATAATAATAATAATAATAATAATAATAATAATAATAATAATAATAATAATAATAATAATAATAATAATAATAATAAGGTCAATAATAATTTTAGATTGTTACTTGGGTATTAAGTATGCGAGAAAAAATACTTGTGAGACATTTGAGAACATGTTGCTCTTACATAATTCAAAAGAGTAAGGAAAATCGATAGCTCTGAAGAAGAAGAAGAAGAAGAAGAAGAAGAAGAAGAAGAAGAAGAAGAAGAAGAAGAAGAAGAAGAAGAAGAAGAAGAAGAAGAAGAAGAAGAAGAAGAAGAAGAATAAGAAGAAGAAGAAGAAGAAGAAGAATTCTTTTTACTATAGGCAAGGCCCTCATTTAGGCGGCGATGTTAATAGTCGAATACATCGACTCCAGTGATCAATGATACTTATTTTATCGATTTCAAATCGTGAAAGAAAAATTCGATCCTCGTCGAAATTTGAGCTCAGAATGTAAATAGCCGGCGTTGTTTATAATAATAATTATTATTGTAATAATTATAATAATTCATAAAGATTGACGTAACTCTTCATGAAAGTAAATGATACTAATAATAACTTCCTCACATGCATTTATTTCAGTTATTGTTTCTTCTAAACTTTACAAAAGTTGGTTTAAATAAGATAAAATAAACTTAGCTAAGTATGTTTGTGTCGGATAAAATCTCTGTGAAGTATTATTCAACCACCAGCGGCAACCATATATATTCACAAAGTTAATACTTCAAAATACTCTGTCTGCTCTTGTGCACAAAGTGTCAGGTTTAAATCATTATTTTCTTACTATATCTTAATGCATTGTAATTGATACAGCTGCTTATCACTTTTATTCCATATCTGTTAGAAAGCTGTCTATACAACATATATGTGGATCACTCAGTTATCTCACGTCGTATATTGATTTGTAGTTTGGAAGTAAATGGCCTCTCTTATCTTTAGACGAAAGATTGTCATGTACATGTTAACAGAGATTGCACTTTACAGTGGATTACTTTTTGCATAAAGCAAGTCTAATTTTAATGTAAGATATTCGCTTCTCTATTACCATATTTCATCTTACTGCGGACGTTTTATTGACCAAATACATCTTACTATTTACATTATGAGATGACCTCAGGTGTTGCATTACAGAAAACAGAATATCTTT
>NC_068981.1:11687466-11688358 GCF_001194135.2 Octopus bimaculoides | reverse complement strand
TATATGCATGTGTATGTGTGTATATACACTATTTGTGTGTGATGTTCTGTTTGGCTGAGAAACTTTCTGTACTTAAGCTACATAAAAAGGAAAAGAAAATTCTATTACCAAATTATTTTACAATTTGAAAGACTCCAGTTCGCCACAGCAGAAGGGAAAGTATTTTAACAATTGCTCTAGCAACTGTTCACAAATGATTTATGAAATGTTTACGAGATTATTGTTCATTCGATATCATTGTTCACAATAGAAAATTATAATACATAAATTTTTGACTCCTATCCAATATTCCACAGAAAAAGTTTTATAGAGACGAAAAATATAACTTACAACAACTTCCTAAAGATATAATACATTAAAATACGAGAACAAATATCCATTTAGCTATAATTCCACATACATATATTCGTTGTGTTGCTGAATCCTTGAAAAGATAGCTACAGGAGTTGAGATATATACTTTAGTTCATATTGATTATGCTAACAAAACGTTTGTAACAATGTTTCCTTTGTTGAAATGATTTGTTGGACATAATAACTACACAGATACTGTCAAAACTAAAACGCATAACTAATTAAAAATACATAGAATTCTTAGTTTTTTTTCAGAAATCTCGAAACATTTGTTATATTGATGTTTCATATTTCATCCATAGTTTATAGGCTATCTTATAACAAATGGCTACACGTATTAAACATTAAAGAAAATACACATCTACATTGCATTATAAAATGATAAACAATGCATGTATAGAAAGAAGGAATACAAATATGATTTGAATTCTTTTGTTATAATGTTTTTCCAAACGCATAGCACTACTCATTCAGTCACAAGCGGGCACACGCACCCATGCAGGCACACACCCACTTTCAAACCATTATATATATATATA
>NC_068981.1:11684853-11687340 GCF_001194135.2 Octopus bimaculoides | reverse complement strand
GAGAGAGAGAGAGAGAGAGAGAGATAGGGAGATAGAAGGATATATATATATACATATATACATATATATATATATATATATATATATATATGCGTGTGTGTGTGTGTGTGAGTGTGTGTGTGTGTGTGTGTGTGTGTGTGTGTGTATGTATATGTGGTACATATGTGTACGTATATATGCATGTACATATGCATGTGCATATATATGAATACATATTTTCATGACTAGTTGCATCAGTACACGTTTCCATACATATATGCAAATATATTTCTGAACGTATAAAGATTTGTAGTATCAACAACACCACAAGTTCTTCGCATTTCAGCGAATATTTTGAATTCGTCTTTCCCACTTTCTCGCTCTCTGTATCTGTATATCTAGTTTTTGTCTGTCTATCTATCTATCTATCTATCTATCTATCTATCCATCTATCTTTCTATATCTGTCTATCTATCTATCTATCTATCTATCTATCTATCTATCTACCTACCTACCTATCTATCTATCTATCTATCTATCTATCTATCTATCTATCTATTTTTCTTTGTCTCCATCTATCTGTCTCTCAATCCTTCTTTCTTTCTAAGCATATGTTTGTGTGGTATATATACAGTGATCTGTTATTAGAGGAATAAACAAATGAACTACCCATCCATTGAGAGAAAATTATCATTTAATATAAACGTATTTCAATTTGATCTACTAATAGTTTCATACAGAGGAAACACAATACTTCTGCAGACATATGTAATATGTCTTATGATTCTCACGAATCCGTCAGACCGGAATACGCATTGATGATTTTTTTTTTCCTTAAACTGAGAAAACATGCTTGTCTTTGAGATTATGCGAGAAAATGCGACAGAAAGATGAACGCATGAGCCTGAATGAAAAGAATTGGAACGGGGGTGGAGGGCAAATATAAACGGGTACAGAAATGAAAGGAAACCGAATGTTGTGTCTCTTCTGTCCATTGGAATCATAATTAGTATAGCAAAGGTAGAATAATTCAAAGAGGAGTAGTTCAAGATTAGAGAGATAACATGTTTAATCTGGAGAGGGTGGAGTCTTCCACTTCGACAGAATAATTTGGTACTTCTGTTTGCATTTGATATCATCTTCGCATCTGGGAGCGAGTAATGCGGTGAAAGAACTGACATCTGTAAATTTGAAATAGGGCAAAAAAAAAAAGCGTCACGAGAAATTCTACAAGTTACCTTATCCAATGAGTTCATATTTCTTTTAAAATACACTGCTTTGGTAGTAGCATCTTGTTGCTATTTCATTAAAGGTTTCTCATATGGGCACAAAGCGAGTAATTCTCATGGGAAAAGATTAATCGAAATGATTGATTTCAGTGTTTGACAAATACATTATTTTATCGACAATGAAGAAATGAAAGGATATGTTCACCTCAGTAGGATTTGAACCAAGACTCTAAAATTCTAGTATCCTACAAGCATAACACGTGTTGTTAGCATTTTAATAATTACAGTAAAAAATACCTTAATCATTATTATCTTGTATGCATTATAATTGGATGACTGCAACCGTTCATGGAACTATGTATCAATTTTGTATTGACGTGTTAGCATACACATAGTTAAGTGTTTCAAACACTCCGTCGCCGAACTAAAGTTTACTTTGTTCAGACATTCACCTTTGAACAAAGTAAAATATGTATCTTGGTTAAAACATTTTATACATACTCAGCAGAACAAGTTCAAGAAACCATTAACGCTGCCGTTCATATTAAGAGCGGATATGACCATCTTTTATACCGAAGAGATTGATGGTTACTACTTTCCCTGAAATGCAGCCGTATTGAAATACTCGTGTAGCTAAGTCTTTCACATATACCAGTGACTTACTGAAAAAACTTTTATATATTATACATCTACGTTGAACTTACTACTGAGAGATCTTTAGTTTAGGAAACGATACTTTCAACCTCGAAAGAAATAAAGTACAAGAAAATGAAAAACTACATAATGTAGTGCACTGAAATGGTTTCGATGGAAGATATGTAGACCATAATCCGAGAAAATATTTCTATAAAAGTTGCATCGAATAACTATCTCACGTTTATATTAAATCAGTTAAACTTGCTTCTTATATATATATCTATATCTCTCTCTCTCTCTCTCTCTCTATATATATATATATATATATATATATATATATATTATCGTGCGTGTACGTGCATGAATGTGTTTAGGATGCATATATTGGTTTATGTGCGTAATTATGTACATTCTTGTATTTGTATCTAAGAATATGAGTGGCTGCATTTCTGTTCTGGAAGAACAGGTATTCTTACGTGTTATTTTTCTGTTGTGTGGTAGGGTTTCCATACATATACATGTCTTTGTAATTTATGCATGCAGACGTGATACATGTATGCTATACCGTAGCTTCTGCTATACATTCAGAAACATTCTCCCCGGCTTTGCTACTGTCGACTTCCAAGCCCTTTCAAAAGGCCGG
>NC_068981.1:11675070-11681233 GCF_001194135.2 Octopus bimaculoides | reverse complement strand
TATATATATATATATATATATATATATATGTGCATACATACAAGCATACATACATACATACATACATACATACATACATACATACATACATACATACACATACCGTATTTACATACGTTCTTTATATATTAAAGATTTTCATGTATGTGGTATTTCGTTAAGCAAACAATATATTATAAGGTATACTAAATGCTTTCATAAGTCGGTACCGTGTTCTATTTTGTCAGCAGTGGTCTTAGATTATTTTGTCAGACGTAAACAAACAATGTGATCGAAGACAAAAGTGTTTACTAAATGTCTGTGACATATTTCGGGGATTGTTACCCTTCTACAGCACTCATGTAAACTACCATAGTGGGTTAGACGAGTGGTGGATCGCCCTAAATATGGCATATATACTCATTACTCCCTTTTGTCTTCGATCACATTGTCTGTTTACACCTGACGTCTCGATACGAACCGTTGTAGCAAAAGTCAATGCTGCCTGTAAGTTCTATAGCATATCTGTATAAATAACCTTAACAAAATTGTTTATATAACATATTCACACAGTTACACAGATATATAGATATGTGTGTATGTGTGCGTGCATATGTGTGTGTTGATGAGCGAAACACCGTCGTTTTCGATGAAGGGTATTCACAATGTAATTCTACGAATTATATTATCTTGTAAACAGTCGATCATTTGACAAATGTGTAATATGTTAAGTCTTAGTCAGAATCAGCGTGACTCACTGTGTCATGAGATTGTACAATTGAATTGTGGATACAATGCGCTCGGATTGTAAATAGTTTCCGTTTAAACAATTCATCTTAAGAGATATGTGTCTGTCCGAAATCAAATAACACAGCATTTGCCTAGGTTCCCATGGCGAAGGGTCGAAATAGATACACGGCTTTGAGCTGAAAGATGAGTGTTTTTTAGATGTTGGGATGATTAATAGAAAAAAAATTATGTACATTATTTTTATTGTTTTTGTAGTTATTGTTATCATCATCATCATCATCATCATCATCATCGTTATCACCATCGTCATCATCGTCATCATCATCTATCACCACTGCCATCACTGCCTCTCTTTGGGGTAAGTCAATTACATTGATGTCGTTGCTAAACTGGTACTTATTTTAAGGACCACGTAAGGATGAAAAACCAAGTCCATCACGGCAGAATTTGAACTCAGAACGTAAAGACGGACGAATCGCCGCTGTGCATATTCCCTCGGCTTGCTAACGATTCTGCTAGAACAATCGGTTTTGAGAGAAGGTAAAATTCAGAAATAACATATTCTTTGCTTATATGATTATGTATGAGACTTAGTGTGAGAATGTAAACTACAAATTACAAGTTCGTGACTGACTGGCGCCGGTGAGAAATTTTGTGGAGGTGGGGGTGGTACTGTCTCAGACTTCTGGAGATATTTTGATTAGTAAGCTTATAATCATTGTTCGGGATTAAGAAAGCTCGCAAAATGGCTTCTCCAGAACCAGAGTCAGATGTTAATTTATGAACGTTGCTAAGACGTAATAATCCAAGTGTGTTATTATTATCGTCTAATAATTATTAATAATCAATGTAGCGGTGTGATAAACGTACACCAGATATCTCTGTATAGGAATTGAAGTGATTTATACTCTTGCCCCATTCTGATATTTGTGGTTATATCATCGCATTATATGTCGGCAAACTGTTTACAATCATTCTACTGTATATCTTAGTTACGTGTGGCAACATTGTTTATCTATTTTACTACATCCTGTTAGTGGAAGTGCAATTGCCTAGTGGTTAGAGCAGCGAACTTGCGGTCATAGGATCGCGGTTTCGATTCCCAGACCGGCCGTTGTGAGTGTTTATTGAGCGAAAACACCTAAAGCTCCACGAGGCTCCGGCAGGTGGTGGTGGTGAACCCTGCTGTACTCTTCCAGCACAACTTTCTCTCACTCTTACTTCCTGTTTCTGTTGTGCCTGTAATTCAAAGGGCCAGCCTTGTCACGCTGAATATTCACGATGAACTACGTTAAGGGTACACGTGTCTGTGGAGTGCTCAGCCACTTGCACGTTAAATTCACGAGCAGGCTGTCCTGTTGATTGGATCAACTGGAACCCTCGACGTCGTAAGCGACGGAGTGCCAACAACAACGTCCTGTTAGTTTAATCATGACATTTCAGATGTTGCCTCGTGTTTGATGCCTTGTTCCATTTTTGTATTTCATTGTGTTCTTGTTCGTTTAAGGTCGGTTTAAGGTTTGTTGTGGCTAGTTTATCTGTTGTTCTCTTTCGCCTGCATAATTCAAGTTCCAAACTATTTCATTGAATGATAGGTCAGTGGGATATTTCATTGATTTTCTTTTATGAATTATCAGTAACGAGGTGAAGGATGTTGCTACTGCTGCTACTACTACTACTAATACTACTTTTTTTTACTTTTACTACTACAACTAGAAATACTACTAATGTCGTCACAACCACCAGCATAACTACTACTACTACTACTAATAATAATAATAATAATAATAATAATAAGAAGAAGAAGAAGAAGAAGAAGAAGAAGAAGAAGAAGAAGAAGAAGAAGAAGAAGAAGAAGAAGAAGAAGAAGAAGAAGAAGAAGAAGAAGAAGAAGAAGAAGAAGAAGAAGAAGAAAAAGAAGAAGAGGAATCACAAACCGATTATAAGAAAGCCTATGACATGATCCCACACTCACGGACAAGTGAATGTTTGAGTATATTCAGTATTGCAGACAACCTAAGCGAGTTAACTAACCTTAGCATGAATGAATGGTAAGTACGTCTCTATTCAGGTAACACAGCCTCAGGGAAAGTCAATATGAAGAGAGGAATTTTCCTAGGAGACTCGTTATCCCCATTTAATATTTCTGGTATGTTTTATGCCCTCAGTATTAAGAAAGGCAAAGGCAGAGTATCAGTTAAGAAATGGTAAAGGAAAATGTCACCACTTATTGGGATGGTCTGAAGCTTTTTAGTAATAATGAAAATAAGAGATAGATTTCTTAATACAAACTGTAAGACACTTCAGCCGAGACATAGAGACATATGTATAGAATTTTGTATAGATAAGTGGTCAATATTAGTCGTAAATAGGCACAGGTAGTCAGCAGTGAAGACATTTTAGATCCAACCACCATCCCTCCTCCTCCACCTGCAGCTCCTACTCGTCGTCGTCCTCCTCCACCTCCTCCTCCTCCTTCTTCTTCTTCTTTTTCTTTTTCTTCTTGTTTTTCTTCTTCTTCTTTTCTTCTTCTTCGTCTTCTTCTTCTTCTACTTCTTCCTCTTCCTCTTCGTCTTCTTCTTCTTTTGATCACCCCTTTGTAAATAAGCGATAGGTTTCTTAATACAAACTGTAAGACACTTCGGCAGAGACATATGTATGGAATTTGGCATAGATAAGTGTGCGATATTAGTCGTAAAAAGGGACAGGTAGTCAGAAGTGAAGACATTCAATTACCAGAAGGCCAGACATTCAGATCACCCAAAGAAGAGAGTTGTATCTAGGTGTATTAGAATCTGACAGTAATGTAAACACAAATTGAGGAAATATTACATTTCTAAATCTCTGAGAGAGATATAGACAGTAGCAGCACGATAAAGTGATGGTATGGTGCGAACTTAATGTGGAAGTCCCATGAAAGGGAAGAATACTACTGCTATTTTGCCCTAGGAAGCACCGTTTCCAGTTGACTATGACACATTTTTTTGTGTCCTTACGTTTTCAAAGGGGAGATAACTACCTCCGCCCAGCAAAGCCAGCACCTAGAGACTAGTTTCACCATCAGTCTGGAGTAGCATGGCCTGCTAGATGTGGATGCCTATTCCCACTTGAAAACATATAGATTTCAAGTGGAATACACTGATTTCGAAAATGGATGCTAGCGTTTCTGGGTGGAGGTGCATACCTCCCCTTTGAAAACACAAGGACATGAAAAATGTGTCATGGCCAACTGGGAACGCTGTTTCCTAGGGCTAAATAGCAGCAGCATTCTTCTCTTTCATGGGATTGTCACATTAAGTTGGCAACATACCATCACTTGAAAATTGAGGAGCACATCAGAAGGCTGAGGAAGATAATGTAGTCAAAGCTGAATGGTCCGAATCTAGTTAAGACTGTAAATACTTGGGGGCAGTATCGTCACTTAGATATTCAGCGGCATTTGCAGACTGAACAAAATATGAATTAGCAAATCTAGACAAAAGAACTAGGAAGGAATTCAATACGAATGTAGGACTTCAACGAAGAACAGGAGTAAGGAGATTATACTTACTGAGAAAGTAAAACGGTAGAAGGTTAATATTCTTTTCTATTCTAGGCACAAAGCACCAAATTTTGAGGGATCGAACTCAGTACGCAACTGGTACTTAATTTATCGACCCCCGAAAGAACGAAAGGCAAAGCCGACTTCGGCGGAGGTAGAGGGTTAATATTCGTGTGGAGTTAGCTAGAGTAGATATAGCCTCATGTGTACGTAATAGTGAAGAATGTTTATTAAGAGCTGCTAGAGTCACAGTAGCATATATGGAAACCAAAATGCCAAATGACCTTAAAAAAAAAAAGGGGTAAAAAAGAAAAACGGTTGTCCAACTGGCAAAAGGAGGCTTTGTATGGTAGATTCCCAAAGATAGTTGCACAATATATCAATAGTGAGACATGTTTATGGTTGCCGAAATGGAGGTTGATAAGGGGAGAGAAAATTTGATAGTGACAGCACAAAATCATGCAATGAGGACTTATTGAATAATAGACAATATAGACATAAAACTAGATAGATTTCCAGAGTAAGCTATGTAAATCAATAGAGAAAAGTATTTGATCATGCTGATAGATGGTATGAACGTGAACCTAGAAAAGTGCTAGAAAGCAATGTGGTATTTTATATATTCAGACTCACAGAGTAATACAAGCTAGGTCTTATTTAGTTGTGGTAAACAAAGAGAATCGAAAGCGCCCAATAATTGACTTCATAGTCCCAAATAATGAGAACGTCAATATGGGAGTTATAGAGAAAATAGCAACGTAGCAGGACCTACACATTGACTAACAGTGACTATGGAAAATGCGAGTGAAATGTATCCCTCTAGTAATTGATGTATTAGGAGCTATTCTTAACGACCTGAACCGATGGATAGAGGATATACATATAAAATTCAGTTTACTGCAGCACCAGAACAGTGTTGTTAGTGGTAGATTAGATACTTAGGTATGTCCTTGTCATTTAAGGCAACTTGATTTAGCCCGACGCTAGGAAGTTTTCTCTTTCAACCGATTAATCTACTGTGCGTATCTGAAATGATAATAACAATTATATTCATAATAATAATGGTACTCTGTTGGAACTCGTTTGCTGTTGCTGTTAGTGCAGTTGCTATTATAATTGTCCGGCAGGGTGTGGTGGCGAACCCTGCTGTAATCTTTCGCCACAACTTTCTCTCATTCTTACTTCCTGTTCCTGTTGTGCCTGTAATTCAAAGGGTCAGCCTTGTCACACTGTGTCACGCTGAATATCCCCGAGAACTACGTTAAAGGTACACGTGTCTGTGGAGTGCTCAGCCATTTGCACGTTAATTTCACGAGCAGGCTGTTCCGTTGATTGGACCAACTGAAACCCTCGACATCGTAAGCGACGGAGTGTCAACAACAACAATTATAATTGCTATTATTAATGATACTATTCCTAATATTATTAATATTACTTCACGTTCTGACTACTATCATTGCCACCACATATAAAACATACCGTTGGTGCTTGTAGCCACAATTAACATTTTGCTTTCGGTAATGTAGCTGCTGCTACTGTCTACATTGCTTTTGTGATTGCTGGTCTTTACTGATTGTTGTTGCTGTCCTTGGCGTTATCATTGACGCTGCGCTTCCTATTGTTGTTGTCGATGTGGTTGTCACTTTTATTAAAATTTGAAGCGTTGTTACTCTGACGCCATGGATGTCATGCAATTTTTATGAAAGCTGTTTCAGAAAGACGATTGATAAAACCGATCCTCTTGAAGCTGGTGTGTTCTTGTGGCAGCATGAAATCACTTATTTCTCTTGTGTCAAGTCGTACTTCACCACATCCTCTCATGATGTTGATACTATCATACTGTGTGTGTGTGTGTGTGTGTGTGTGTGTGTGTGTGTGTGTGTGTGTGTGTGT
>NC_068981.1:11669986-11674920 GCF_001194135.2 Octopus bimaculoides | reverse complement strand
TGTGTGCGTGCGTGTGTGTGTGTGTGTGTGTGTGTGTGTGTGTGTGTGTGCCTGAGTGTGTGTCTGAGTTGACATTCTCAGGCAGTCTGCTTCCGGACATAAGAATTCCATAGATGCTATCAGCTTGCTTTTCTTTCTGTTTCTCTCTGACTGTAGTTGCTTACTCTGTTGCTGTTGCTGTTGTTGTTATTATTATATCCGTTGTTTTGTCTTTATCTTTTCTTGGTGTTGAGCTGCCGTTTTTCAGTTTCCTTTCTGTATTATTATTGCTGGATAACATCATCCAGAAATGTTGTTGTCTCTGGACCTTTGAGATTTTTTTTTCCTTTCGTGTTGGCTAATGGCTGTATAAATCTTTCTATATAATTCTCGCTATACACAGCGGACACAAATTCAGGTAGTGTTTTAAAAAACCTGCTCAATTTATATTTTTCTTTTGCGAATCCTTTCGATCAATACAGAGGAATATGTTGTTATAGTTACCAGGTGAATCATGTAACACTTGCAAACGATATATTTTCTTTTGCGCAAATTAAATTTCAGACTTTTCTGCACATATGCCTTTGGGGGATTCAGTCTGTATTTTGCTGCATGAAGAGACATACACGGCCATTCATTATTGGCTTGACTCCAGCTTCCACCTATACACTAACATATTTAAAAGACCATCTCTTTTATCATATATAAAATGAATTAGCTTATATTTATTCAGTTTTACACGGCTTCTTCTCTGCTCTTTCAGCTTTGTTCAATTTCCTATCACACTTATTTCACAGTTCATTTTACTTCTTTCCCTGAAAATGCTAGAGAAAATATTGCTACAATCTCCTCTATATTTATCTCCAGAAAAAGAACATTAATCGAGCAATGTTTAAGAAAATAGAACATGATTCTATCTCCAATATTTATTTAGTTAACAATATTCAATGTTTCGCTGTATCAAATTGATATTTTGTAAGTTAAGGCGTTCCTTAGTTTGAGTTTATGGAAATTATATAGCGTCTGTAGGAAATACATATTCACTTTTGAGGCGAAGTGAATAAGTTGATATAAATTACTTGAGACAATACAACAGATGTCCTTTAACCTGTTATAAGCTTGGTTAGAGTTTACGTAATTTATTTTGTGGATTTGGTGCTGGAGGTTGAATTAATGGTGGTGGTAGTTGTTCAAACCAGGGTGTGCTGGACATGTAAAGAAAAGGAGACGTAGTTGGCATTTAATAATGTATTGGGGGAAGAAAAGCAATGTGTTTTATTGACTATCTTCAAAAGAGCCACACCATCAATGGAGGGTACTAATGCCAACTTTTGAGGCAGTTACGAAAAGCTATCGGAATCAAACACACATGAACATTGACAAAAGGGGTCTTGTTTCATCAGCGGAATGCTCCAGCACACAGGCTCTTAGTTTCAATGGCTGCTGAGTGTGACTGAGGCTTGGAAGTAGTCGATTCCCCTCCCTGATATCCTAATTTGACACCATCTGGGCATCAGTTGTTTCCCCAACATGAAAACACATTTGGGTCCGAACCGGTATCGCAGTAATGATGACATCATATCTGCTGCTGTTCACTTTTTGACCAACAAGTTGAAAGATAAGATACTTCACCAATGGGATTGAAGCACCGCAACATCGATGGAAATGAGTATTGCCCGCAAATGGGACTCTGTTCAGCAATGAATCTCATTGGATCACATTCCATGCGAGTCTCTTGCTAAGCCTATGGAAATTACAGTCAACGCTCGTATGGATGTTATGTATATATTCTTAAGTACTGATATTTTGGCTGTTATTATTTATATGCTTTTCACCATACGTAATGCACCTATTACTAATGCTGGAATTTCCAACATGTTCCACAATTGAGTTACCTCTGCTTCCAGTTTCTTGCATTTCGAGAGTTTCATTTCATTTATAGATACATTATCATCTCTTTGGACAGGTATGTAAATTAAATGGCACTCTTCCCTCTTGGTGGTCCCTGACAATAATATTCGGTCAATTAGCATCGTTTGCTTTCTTTATCAATTAACATTACGTCTGGTCTCCTATTCTCTATCCCATGGTCGCACTGAATCATAAAATCCCATAACATCTTTGCATTATCATTTTCGATGATGCCTTCAAGTTTCTGTTCGTACAACCTTTTTTGCTCTGTCAAGTCCATACTTCTGGCAAAGTGTCCAATGGTCAATCTTTGCTATATTAGCAATTACGCTGTTATAATTTTCAAGGCAAGTTTAAACTATTTAATGGGCCAACGCTTCCAAAAACCCCATATTTTCGCTTCTAACATTCGCTCCTTATTTGGCCCCCTCTTCCTCCCTACTTTCCTTGCGATCTCTTAGTTTCTATTTTCTCTCCTCTTCCTCATACATCCCTTATTAGTCCATCTCCTCTTTTCTCACACCTCTCCTCCCTTTTCATCTCCTTTATTCCTTTGTCCTTCTCTACAACTCATGGATTTGTGCCACAATCTGAAACCATTATTATTTCTGTCTGTGGGAGCGAACACTTTGAATTGTTACCTCGCTAGACATAAAGTTTAGCGGCATTTCCTCTGGTTCTTTACGTTTCGAATTTGAACTCCGCCAAACACGAGTTTGCTGTTCATAAATTCCAGCTTCGTAAACTAAATACTATCTAAGCACAGTGAGAATTATCATCACGTTCATTATTAAACCAGAAAGAGAATGACTGTGATTTCAACATATGCGGGATGCCAAGTCTTTGGAGAACGATTGGCGCCGAATTTTCAAAATCACAGTTAACTGTAGTTCCTTCTAATGAATTGTGCAGGCCTTGAAATACTTGCATTGAATTATCATTTCATTGAATGTTGTCTTCCGTTTAAATTTTTACTTGAAATTACTAAGTGTGTATATATCTGTCTTTCTGTGAGCGCGTGAGTGTAAGTGGGCGTTTCCAAATGTATGTTATCACATGGGATTATACGTTTCAGGTAAAATGCAATCCATTTTATGACCGACTACACTGCTTTTATTTATATATATAAATTTCATATAGTGAATACAATCGTATCAATTATTCTACATTTATAACACACATTGCTCTTCAATAGACTGTAATTATGAAAATCTGGAGCGCTATGAAAAAAGCATTCCTGTATTGATAATACCATACATCCATGACGTCTATAATTTGAATCGACCCACGCTCCTTGAACATTATTATATAAACATTCCTACAGCTCTAACCATGAATATGAAAATCATTTTTTCACACATTTTTGGAAACAATATATACTTCATTCTAAATCTTTCATTTTTTACTATTTACCAATGTTTTCAGTATTTTTCTGGCGACATCTTTCTGTTTTTATGTTGTTGTAACTAAAGGTAGAACAAAAATCTCTCTAGATTAACGTACAACTATGAGAATGAAATAAGTAATACGTTGATGTTTAAACATAAGTTTGAAGTTATATTTTTTTTTCTGTTACAGTTGCTGTAGGACACCAGCTTTGACGACATATTCTCTTCAATGGAGGTGATATAGAAAAATAATACTTCAAACAAAGTAGAATAGCATCTAGTGAAAAAAATATTTAGCCTGTATTAGCTTTCGATTAAGTACCAGATGGATTGTACTATATATGTGTATGTATATTTCAGCAAGTAAATATGCATGTATTATGTATGTATGTATGTATGTATGTATGTATGTATGTATGTATGTATGTATGTATGCATGTATGTATGTATGTATGTATGTATGTATACACACATATTCAAATATATATATATATATATATATATATATATATATATATATATATATTAATATATAAGTGTGTGACTCCAATACCAGTGCACGCGCGCACGCACCCATACAAATAGATAAAGGATGTTTATATAAGTATAGAAATC
Organism: Octopus bimaculoides; assembly: GCF_001194135.2. Lineage (NCBI taxonomy): Eukaryota > Metazoa > Mollusca > Cephalopoda > Octopoda > Octopodidae > Octopus > Octopus bimaculoides. Next base: position 11,671,027 of record NC_068981.1, on the reverse strand, counting down.
TACCAATATGATGCGACTAATAATCTCACTTCAAGTATAGTGTTGGATATTATTAATAATTTCGCTGAGAGCTACTTCTAAGTAACTCTCAATAAATATTTGTACTCGATGGACCACTGGACAATCCACTATGATTGTCAGTAAATTTGAAATCATTATGCTAATAATTTAAACAGAAAAAGGCAATTTTAAAACCGTCTTTTGAAATCCAGCCATTTAATCAAAAATCTATCTTCAAATATAACATTTTCGTATACACACATGCACACACACGCATACAATCATACACACACGTACATATATATGTATAATGTTAACAAAAGTTGGGATGCGAGACGTTCAGTTACTAAATAAATGAAAAGGGCATTAAATGCTAAAAAACGTACACGTAGGACAGACACAGAAGGACTCTAATTCTTCATCAGTTATCGGCCAAAAACACTAATGCTCTGTTTCGTGCCTTTAACGATAAGATAGGGAACTTCGCATATCGGCGTCAACCGCAAAATTTGCTGAGAATTAGGGATCGAGCAAGCAAAATAATACAGGGTGGACGTATGAAAGTAAAGAAATTGTAATTTGAAACGATAGACGAAGACGGAATAAATAAAGCCTTTCGGCCAAACACTAACTTGATGGGTAACTTCTAGAAGTAATACTCAATGGATATAAAAAGAGAAATAATAAGCGAGGAGAAATGTTGACTGACAGGCTAAGCATCCGGTGGCGAAAGGGCAGAGGGATGAGAAATTTAGTCACGGGACTCGTGTGGGCAGTGGATAGAAGGGAAGGATGATGAGAGAGAGGGAGACAGAGAGCGCGCAGCAGAGAGAACAAAGAGAGAAGGAAGGAAGGATGGAAGGAAGGAAGGAAGGAAGGAAGGAAGGAAGTTTGCAATTAAAAGTGAGAAGACGAGAGAGAGGAAGAGAGGAAGTAGAGATGCTATAAAAGGAATTTGAGGACAATAGAGAAAGAAAGAAGATGCAAGCGCAAAAATGTATAAAAATCTTACTGTTAACAAAAGTCGGATGCATGGCTTTC
>NC_068981.1:11659935-11664883 GCF_001194135.2 Octopus bimaculoides | reverse complement strand
TATAATTTATTTAGGCAGAAATAAACAAATGTGTACCAACAATGGGAACTATAAACCGTCATTAAATATACCCGAGGGTGTTTTAAAGAGCTAAACGCTCTTCTGCTGCAGTCAAAGCACATAATTGTATACATACTTGCTGATGAGGACCGTAATATACCGAAAAGCACGGTCGAGATATTGCCAGACAGAGCGGTCCGATTCGGCTTTTTGCCGTAGCATGCCGAATGTTCCTAGAAACTGTCAACCTTTGCCCTATAAGCCCCAAATGAAATGATAACGAATCCCCACCCCATAAAATACTCTTATGTATGCTTATGTATGTGTGTATATATATATATAATATGCGTGAGTGTGCGTGTTCGTGTATATATATGTCTATCTGTATATATGTATGTGTGTATACATATCGACATACGCAAACACACACAGGCAGGTGTACACACTCAGAATATCATATGAAATATATAACAAATTTTTGTTATATTTTATAACTATTACTTTGAACTGCTGTAAAATATTTACTGCGTTTGATGATAACTTCCTGCTGGTTCGTGTGAAGCCATTTTTGTAGGAGACAGTGCAAATAATGATTACCGATTAAAATATCTAAGATTATACGAATATGAAGACATACACAAACAGGCAGATAGGAAAAGATGGTTAGCAGCCGAAACTTCGAAATCACTGTCATCATACTTCTTTCAAAAGTATAATATATGCATGTATCTATATATATATCTGTGGGGGAACGATTTGTATGTGGCGGGGAGTACTTGCTTTTATGCATATAATGGGAAAGTGATAATAATGATTGAGCGGAATATGGTAGAAATACATCTTTGTACCTGTTCGTTGGAGTCTATAGCCTTTCTACCCCAACATGTCGGTGTAAATACCATATCAATTATACTCCCGATTATTGTAACAGTCGTTTATCGATTTCTACTGTCGATATTTTTGCTGCATTCAAAGAACGGGTTACAAGCAGCGCGTTCTTGCCAATTTCCATTTGGTGTGGTAGGGAAGCGGTGCATCGTCTAATTTTGGAGAGTATTCCTAAAACAATAACCGTTAATAACTAACATGAACAAGAACAATGCTCTAATGAAAAAATACAAACACACTCACTAATATAATGGTGAAGTCATAAAAAGAATGAGAAATTCAGTTGTATTTCAGTGTAGTCATATTGATTTTTATCTTGCCTCCGTTCATGAAATGTGTTTATTTCGTGTCTTCTTTTGATGAGGAAAAAAAATCCTGAGTAACTTTCTTTTTTAGTTTGTTCCTTATACAGTGCAATTGAAATGCTTTACGGTGAAAACTATTTCCCACGTTTGTGAAGAATGTTAATATAATTAGTATTTAGCATCTTAGCAAAGCGTGTTAAAACTGAAAACTAAAACTTCCATGTTTGAATGTTAGTGTTTGCCGAAGAACGAAAAGTTTTCTTGAACAAGCTAATCATTATAATTTTAGACATACTAAATGGCTCTTAATATTCGCTGCAAATGAAACTTTACTTTCCTTAAATTTGGTTTATTTTTTCCACTCTCAATAAGTCTATAGAAAACGCGAATAAAACTAAAGATTAACGTTAAATGGCTCTTTATACTATTTGCTGAAATACGCATATATTTTCACGTGCGCACCACACACACTCACACAAATGAGTTTCTTTCGGATGTTACCCATGGAATTTACTTCATGAAGCTCATCGACGAGTACAGGCTATCAGTTACGACACTATATAGGGGATCGCCCACAAATCATATACCTTAAAATTCATAAATATCCGTAGAAATTATATAAATATTCACAAGGAGAATGGATCGAGCAAGTAATTTTATTAGAAAAATTTACAATTATGTCATCGATATTCAATTTCAAGAGTATCGCTTTATTATTACATATCATACGCAGTTGCAGATTCCTGAGGTATCGTTATACAGATAAAATGGAAAGTAAACTCTTCAGTATTGTGTATAAAATGCATTTATATAATGACTTTAAACATAATGCTGAAGAGTCGACATTCAATTTTTCAGTATAATGATAACTCGAGAATCTATAGTTGCATGATATAGCTACACTGGAGATAGGATAAAGCAACTCTTGAGATCGACAAAGCAATTGTGACATTTCGTTATAAAATGACTTGCTTTGAGCATTTTCCTTGTGAACACATACATACATACATACATACATACATACATACATACATACATACATACATATGTGTGTGTGTGTCCCCGCGCGCGTACGCGTGAAATATATGACTAACACGTTTCTCGAAAATAAATTGTATTGGGAGTCTTGCAAGCAAACTTCACTGATATATGCCATGGTTTGTTAACGACATTTAAGGATACAGCACTAGGCGAAACATATATCTGTGTTTATGAGTATGCTTCGGTGTCTATATTTACATATTTCAGTATGTATATGTATAAACCATCACACATATATATACACACATATTCGTGCATATTACGCTTATCCTACATGTTATACTTAGATTTAAATATAAACCTTATATTTTAATGTTTTCAACCAAATGATTACATTTCGTTTGTAACAAGCGAATATTGTCTGTGATCAACTTTGCACTGTGCCTCTTTATGAAAATTCATTTATTTGTTAATAATAATAATAGAGGACTGATTCTGGAGACGATTCCAACAACAAACAACAAAACAACACTAATCAAACTGTCAATTTACACCAGACACATAATCGCATCTGACTGATATAATCACCTAAATATATATATGCGAGCGCGCGCATGTGAGTGTCTGCCTATGTGTGTGTTTGTGTAAAAGTTCAGGATTCAAGTGTATCATGTACTTAAATGTTAAAGCACCGGGTCGGTTCAAAAGGTACGTCGTGTATACTACGAAATCAGAAGAAAAATAATTACGTAATAAAATACAAGGATATAAACACTCAAATTGTATATACAATTAACTGCACCCAACTGCGTTATATTATGAGTTCAAGGCTGTATTTAGGAACACAATACACCATTTCTACTGCAATTAAGAGATACCAGATTCACACTCATATCCGGTTCCGAGAAAGGTGAATAATAAATAAACAACAAATGGATAATTGATAATGGCTCATTCACTACAGTAATAGTCAAAAGACTACTACTTTTCTGACTATCACTGGTCAGGGAATCATTTAACCTGTAAACACCACCTTTATTCGGATCGATATACTTGGTACTGATGTAATCCAGGGAGATATTTAGGCTGTACACAAAGAGAAAATCTACCGTCACGAGTATTTAACACCTAAGGAGTGGTTCAACTCGAGCTTTGTGATGAGCACACAGTGTTCGGTATACTCTAGGAAGTCCGCTGGACCATGAATCCCTTCGCTGTATTATTAGCAAAGCAAAATAACCGCTGTTTTTATGCATTTTTATTTGATGAGTGAGTACATTACATCTTAGTACAACAACAGCATTCATCAGATGATCCGTATAGTTTCATACAAACAGAAGAACAATCACTGCACGCAGTGCGAACGTGTCTATTCGCTAACCGAATCTGGTCTTGGATGCAAAAAAGCAGAACCATTAACGGGATGGAAGTTTATAAGGAATTTAGCTATTGGGTGGAGCTATATGAAATTTATGGCCACTTTGTCTCCATCATACATCCTGACTGGCCGCTGGCAAGGTTGGTGGCCATAAACCTCCACTCACACCACCCACTCACTAAGTATCAAATGATTAATAATAAAAAAAAGGGATTAGAATAATAAGAATTTCAGTGTCTAAAACATTGTTCAAAATTACTTCTTCCTTTAATAATAAAATATTAGACATTCTTTACAATGATAGAAATAATAATCATATTACTGAGAATGATCTAGCTAGAAATTGTGATTGTAGATATAAGGTTAAATCTTATTTTGATAATGATTGTTTACAGAAGAATATTGTATATAGATGTAGGGTTGATTCGGAACGTAGAAATTATTTAAGATCAAAGGAAAATTTTATCAAAAAAATGAATCGCAAACCATGAATACACGTTTGGGAATAGAGATAGCTTTAACTGTACTAGTATAAGTAAACTAAGTTGGAAATTGAAGGATTGTTGTATGCGACGTAAATTGCAAAATACTTAGTCATGCCAGATCCTACAAGTTTAATGATTCTAGATGCTACCTCTGTATGGATGGATTAAATCGTATGTTAACATCTAAGATGAAATTACTTCATGGAAGACGTGAGAGTGTTCTATCTTGCACACACTATTCTAAATATGTGTTTAGAAAATTTTAAGTCTGTATATATTTGTTCTCTTATGCTTACATTTATGTGTGCATATGTATGATCGTATATTTGGATATATATATGCATGTATTTGAATATGAAGGTTTATATATCTATGTGTATATATTGGTTATATAATCCCGTACATTTTTCTTATATGTATATATTTGTATATCTAAGTGTATAAATGTAAAAATCTGTCAGTCTTCTTCAGGTTTCTTGGGGAAATTTCGAACCTGGGTTCTCATTCCTGAGATATTTCGATGTTAATATCATCATTATTATATTTTTTATTATTATTATTATTATTATCATTATTATTATTATTATTATTATTATTATTATTATTATTATTATTATTATTATTATTATTATTATTATTGTTGTTGTTGTTGTTGTTGTTGCTGTTATTTTTATTGTTCAAGTCACTGCTTGGAATCGAAGTCGGAATTTGGGGGTCACTAGCCCGCGCTCTAAACCACTATGACATATGCCCATACCTCAGGAATGAGGACCCAGGTTCGAAATTTCCCCAAGAAACCTGATGAAGGCTGAAGGGCATATCAAGAGAAATGTCGTGTTAACAGCAAACAAGATGAGGTCAAATAGCTATAGAACTGTATATATCTACACACACACACACACACACACACA
>NC_068981.1:11658939-11659579 GCF_001194135.2 Octopus bimaculoides | reverse complement strand
TAATAATAATAATAATAATAATAATAATAATAATAATAATAATAATAATAATAATAATAATAATAATAATAATAATAATAATAATAATAATAATAATAATAATAATAATAATGAATAAATAAATAAATAAATAGTTTTATTAGACTTACTAAATAAATTTAATAACCACAATAAATCATTATAGTATTGCTTAGTTTATTACTTGCATTCTCAATACAGCAATATCATTTTGTTACTTCTGAAAGAATCAATATAATTTAGATATAAATTATATCTTTAATGCTTTATGTAAAAAAAAAATATATTATTATTTAAATTTCTCGAGGATCGATATTTCGTCCTTGTTTCGTTTATCTTTGTTTTATTTCCTGAGTTCTCCCTTCGATAATATACGTGTATAGGGTATACGTATATATACTTGTTAGTTACTGTGAATAATCCTTATTAAAGTAACTTGGAATCTCGTTACTTCTCAAGAACTAGTAATATTGTGATATCCATTATTACAAACTAACTCTACATCTATGCGGTAATATAGGTTGTAGTTATTGTAACTCTGTGTTTATCTTATTTAAGCAATTTTTTAAAAATATAATTTGTTTTGGTGTAGGCGCGGGAGTGCCTATATGCATATATATAT
>NC_068981.1:11656185-11658085 GCF_001194135.2 Octopus bimaculoides | reverse complement strand
CTGAAAGAATCCTGTCGTATATATGTATATATATATATATATGTGTGTGTGCGTGTGTGTGTGTGTGTGTGTGTGTGTGTGTGTATGTCTGTGCTTGTCCCCCCAACTTCGTCTCACAACCGATGCTGGTGTGTTTACGTCCCCGTAACTTAGCGGTTCAGCAAAAAGAAACCGCTAGAATAAGTACTAAGCTTACAAAGAATAAGTCCTCGGGTCAATTTTCTCGACTAAAGGCGGTTCTCCAGCATAGCCGCAGTCAAATGACCGAAACAAGTAAAAGAGAAAAAGAGTATATATATACGTATATTTCTATGTGTGCATATGATAAACTCAGAACATATTCCTCGATATGCATCTCATTGAGGAATGTACAAGTTTCTTTTTTATTGTTGTAGCGCATCGATTTAGTTGTATCACTTAATGTTATGTCAGTGTAAATGCATGAAATATGAACGACTTGTTTTAATGTGTAAGTAAAGAGAAAAGAAAAAAGTGGAAAAGAGTCGGAAAATGACAACTGTCATGTAGGACACCTCCGTGAGTGCGATAAATGTCTAAATGAGTTCCCGCTGATGATTACGATGTTTTTCATATCATCCTAAAAAGAATGTTTCACTACTTGGCATAAAACCCTCACAGACACGACACGCTCCAGGCTGTAGCATGCTGATTCCTCTCTTCACTATAATGGTTTCTACTTTGCGGAACCGCCGTACCAAATCTCACTCTCACTGCCTTGCTACGGGCCATTTCTCACAAGCTTCCCCTAATCTCAACCCTAATGCTGTGTGCAGATGCTAGAAAATGCACGGCACTCTACGTCTTATTTTCGTGTCTAAATCTGCAGCTTTCTGGAATTCTATGGCAAAAGAATATTCACAGTATCAGTTTTGCTTGCGAAAATCCGTCTTTGAGGACACTACAAGAGAGAAAAAATAACTTGTACAAACAGTATCCATTATGTGAAGTGTGTCCTTGTCTCTTTAACATAATAGTATCTACTATACATATAGCTCGAATTTACAGAAAACCAAAGGACGAAGACAGGTGTAGGAACAACAAGCAAGTGTATTAGTTTAACACACTGGAAAAATGGAAACGTCTTTTACGTCTCGAGCCTACGCTCTTCGACAGAAAGGAATCAGATGTAAAGATTGAGTGAGAATAAAAAAAATACGATAGAAAAAAAACTCTCTATGTAAATATCTGTATGTATGCACATATCTATTACTATATTCCCATCTACTTATATAGCTAGCTACATATAATATGTATGAGTGTGTTCATATGTGTATTTGTGTATCTGTGTGCGTGCCTATATACGTTAGTATAAAAATCCAAAACTCACCCATGTGCCAGCACTTATAAAAAAAATAATTTCGTTTAAGTGTAAAAGAGATCGCTGAAAGCAGATTGTAACTGATACAAAGTAAATTTTAATACAGGAATCAGAGTATCACATAAAATAAATTCAAAATGAGAAGGAAACACTATATAAAGTTTGATGAGAACGGTAAAAGGCTAAGTGACTTTTTAAGGAGGAAAAAAGAAATAAATGTATTAAAATTGTTTGCGTTCACATGCTAAAATATCTGACACTTGCTTTTAAGGTTAAATAAAATTTGCTTTTAGACACTTAATCGTTTGATTGGGAATATATTTTGCATCAGCATCATGTTTGCCCAGATATCACGGAAGTATAAAACGGAAAATAAAATACCCAATGTCTACAATACAGAAATTTGCATCGCTTAGCGTGTACGTGACCATGTATATATATATAGAGAGAAAGATAGATAGATAGATAGATAGATAGATAGATAGATAGATAGATAGATAGATATGTATATACATAAATATATCTACCCACGCATATATATATATATATATATTTATATAT
>NC_068981.1:11653428-11655999 GCF_001194135.2 Octopus bimaculoides | reverse complement strand
ATATATATATATATATATATATACATATATATACATATATATATTGAAAAACTAGATGCTTTAATGAATCATCTATAATTCACCTTGATACGAAAAGAGCTGTCAGCGGGCGAGACGAACAGAATATTCTTTATAAAAGAAGCTTCTCTGAGTTTATAGCGTACTATAGTTTCGGATTTAGCATACAAATTAAATTAATTAATTTTTAAATGATTAATTAGATTGAAGTTTATCAGGTATGGCCTTTTTCAGCACTATCCCTCTATATTTACGAAAACATGAATAATTTATAAAGAATTATAGACGTTTAATTAAAGCATCTAGTTTTTCAATACGCATGGGAACAGTCGTTTCTATCTTCCTCTCTTTTTTATATATGTATATTTGAGTTTGCCGCCAGACAACATGTTGAAACTTGATAAGGAAGTTTAGCTTTCTGTCACACTCATTTTGAAATACTTTTATACCTTGCAATTCGAATGACTGTGGACGAATAAGGTAATACTTTTTAGATTATTCATATTTTTAGTAAATAAGGATGGTTATTACTGAAGAAGGTCAAACTTGACAAATTTAAATTAAATTAATCATTTAAAAATTAATTTAATTTGTAAGTTAAACCCGAAACTATAATAGGCTATTAACTCAAAGTAATACTTTTTAACATTGTTTTATTCGTCTCGCCCGCTGACAGCTTTTTTCGTATCAAGGTGAATTATAAATGTTTCAACATGCAAGGAAATATTCGTTTCTGTGGCTCATCTGGCATATAGTAATACGTTGATCCAATTGTGTTGGTACTTCCTTTATCGCACTGAGGTTTTCCTAAAATTTTCCATCAGGATTTGAGGCATCAGGTGGTCGATAAAGTGTGCATATCACTATATCAAGTTGCTTTAAATGTACTATGAGTGTGTCACACACAGAGTTGAGTTCGATAACGGTTAATGGTGTGACATGTTCTTCTGTCTGTATGGAAGATAGCATACATTGGTATATGTATCACCGCATCGTTTACGTCTGCAGATAGATGTGTTACTGTAAGTGTAATGCATATAGCTTCATTGCATGCAGAAAGATTCTTCAAGTGCGCAATTTTGCATTTGTTGTTGTTCTGTGGCAAACCTCTTATATTCATTAGTAGAACTGACATTGGTGTTGGTGTGATGGGTGGCTTGGTGACAGTGGTGGCTAACCGGGGTCCATCAGTTGTGACGGTCTTGCGTGCGAGGGTACATAGTTCGGCTTTGTCTGTAGCCATGACAAGTGGGCCACATTTAAAAAATGGTGTTGCTGAACCCCTGCAGCTTGCAATACCACTGCATATGACTTCTGTCCGGCCTTTATTTCTGCAAGTTTGTGCTGGGATATAGATTTTTCCAACTGTGGTTGTTTCTTTTGTTGGGTGAGTGATGGATTCTGCTCCAGCGCAAAGCGGCAGTTTATTCCATTCTCTCTATGGCAGCAGACACCTCTTTTGCAGAACATACAGATAGACCATTTTTCTTTGAGAGTGTTTGATTTGGTTTTTATTTGAGAACCATTTTCACTTGGCTTTCGTCTGGTTTCTTCTTATTCTACTTCTATATTGCTGCTTTGTGAGGCGTTGGGACTGTGGTTGTTCGCAATTTTCTCGTTTCCTTCCTTGTCAAGCATTTTATCTTTGGTGTCGATATTGCCACTGCTTTCTGTGTGAGGTTTCTCACAGTCAGTGTCATCATTTTTTTCGCCACTTTTGATAACGATGTCCAATTTCTGCAGGCGTGGCTGTACGAACGCATAAAATCGGATAAACTCATTCTTCTTCCGCTCTGTTTGTGCCAGAGTTCTCGAGAAACCATTGCTCTTCAGGGCAACTTTAATTAAATTATTTGGCGAATCGCCTTCTGCGATTTCCCAGGCAGGCAGGAACAATCCTATCACTGTAGGCTTCCAATTTCTTGTCATCTTCCTTGTGGTGTGTGGTTGTGGTTGTTTGTGCAGTTGGTTTTTGACTGCAAATATAGAGAGAGCAGAGGTGTGATGATAGAATAAGCGGAGGGGGAGGTGGAATAAGTTGGGTAGGCGTGGGGGGAAGCCAACTGAGGGAGGAATGACAGGACCAAAACGGGTGACAGGAGAAATATGAACAGACACACAGGTAAGTTGAGGCAGAGAAGGGAACAGAGAGGAGATTGAGAGGGATGCAGAGGTGAGGGAAGAGCAGGTATGCAGGGCAGATGAAGGGCAGTTAAGATTGGGGGATTAGGTTGTAGATTTGGGTGGATGGAGAGAGGGGAAGTGGAGTAAGCGGGAGGGAGAGACAGAGGAAGAGAGAAGCAAGATACACATGAATTCTGTTACAGGGAGAGAGCTAAAGGAGAGGAAAAATGAATATATATTTGGAGAAAGTGAGAGAGACACAGTCTAGATACACATTGGTTCCAATATAAAGAGAGAGAGAGAGAGAGAGAGAGAGAGAGAGAGAGAGAGAGAGAGAGTAGCATGTATCCCTAGTACGTGAGTGAGAAAGTAAATATATTTGTAAATAAGAGGAAAGTTGTGGAGAGAAAGAAAAGAGGAAGTTACGTT
>NC_068981.1:11646987-11647829 GCF_001194135.2 Octopus bimaculoides | reverse complement strand
ATATATATATATATATATATATATATATATACATATATAAACACACACACAATCACATACACACGAACACAAACACACACACACATGCATACATACATGCACAAACACAGACACAAAAAATTACACACATATACACGAGGATATGCACTCCTCTTGTAAGGATGAAATCAACCTAGTTACACTGGTTTGATACACTATAACTACGTAAACATTTCATCGATATAAATAGGTATATTCAAAATTTAGAATATGAAAATTTAGAATAAGATAATGGAGACAATGTAGATATAAATTAATTTAACATATACTTATTATATTACTTCCATTATTTACATTTGATGGAGATTTCTCCTCCTCTTATTATTAATAATAATAACAATACAAATAATAATAGTAATAATAATAATAATAATAATAATAATAATAATAATAATGATAATAATAATAATAATAATAATAATAATAATAATAATAATAATAATAATAATAATAATAGCATTTTTTAAATACGTATTTTGCCAGTGAATTTGCGTGTGTAAACTGGGAATGTATACAATGAGCTTCTCTGCCCTAGGTGTACGGAAAACATTCGGCGAGAAATGGAAGAAAATTTGAAGAAAGAAGAAGAAAAAACAATAATAAAAAAAACTAAGATCGATAAATATCTTAGGAATGAGAACCCAGGTTCGAAATTTCCCCAAGAAACCTAATGAAGGCTGGAGGGTATATCAGCCGGAACGTTGTGTAAACAACAATCGAGATGAGGACAAATATCCGTCAAATGTAAATGATGTACATAATTCCTTATCTCTTAAATGTAGAAGTATATACTTGTTATTTAA
>NC_068981.1:11643836-11646629 GCF_001194135.2 Octopus bimaculoides | reverse complement strand
TATATATATATATATATATATATATATATATGGGTAACAGATATTTATTCGTCACGCGTTAGAAGTAGGAATATATTGGCTTTGACGGTGGAAAACATACTTGAAACATAAAACGAATTGTAGTCTATTTTAAAATTTCTTTGAAATTTATAGAAACACCATACCGTTTCATGCTGTTTTGTTTATCAATGACAAGAAGAAACTAACGATGCAAGATACAAAAAAGAAAGAGAATGCACAAGACTCACAGGGTAATAACACCAGCGATGCTATTAAGCATTCAACTGGCTGTGACGTTCAACTCACCCAACTGAAACACTAAGTGGCCGTGACATTGGATAAATATTTAGCGTCCTAGAAAAGCAACCGACTAGCGTATTAGACTACTATGGTATAAAACTAAATGACCACCTATAAGGCATAACTGGTGCATGAGTAACAAGTGTAATGAGGTTAAATGTAAGAATATGTCTTTGCTTTGTGAGTTCAAGATGTAGCAGAGAACTAAGAAGAAAACAACTTTGAGCGTAACATTAGAATGGAATATAGTAAATAATTCATGAATGTTGGGAGAATAGATACAGAGGGCTACTGAACAAGTTCTCTCCTCTGAAATCCACTTCATCAGGAAGTTTTGAATTCTGGCTCAAAGCATAATTTCTTGGAAATACAAATATATGGCAAAAATTTGGACGCGATAGCTTATCTGAAATATGTAATAACTGCAATATCGTATAAAATCTGCCGTGCAAAAATTATGTTTCCGCTTATTTATTGTTCGCATTGGCACAGAGAATGTCATATGTTATGGAAGTTCGTCATGGATCCTCTGTTTTATGTACAGCTGCGTGCAACCCCTTTTAGGTATGGTATAAGTACAGTAATACTGTTTATCAATTAATAACGGTCGGATAAAATACTTATATGTATATGTCTGTTTGTATGTACATCTAGAAATGTATATATGTAAGTATCAAGCGTACCTCATATAGTTGTCATGCACGGTCCTAAATTGTCAAGAAAAGCAAAACGGTTAATTCTGATATGTTGTTATGTATCTAGCTACCACTGAAATAATGGATTACAAGAAATGACTATACAGGTGTACATGCATCGACATATGAGAGAGTGAGTGCACGTGTGCATGTATATACATAAATATACACACATGCCGACAAAACTCACATTTGCATGCATGTATACATACAAACGGAAAAATATATATGCCTTTCATCCTTTCGGGATTGATTAAATAAATACCAGTTACGCACTGGGGTCGATATAATCGTTTGTTAATCCTTGTTTGTCCCCTCTGCCTGTAGCCCCTAGTGGGCAGTAAAGAACTAAGAAACATTGATACATACATATATAGACAGAAAGATAGATAGAGAGAGAGAGAGAGAGAGATAGATACATACATACATACATACATGCACACATACATACATACACATGCATACATACATACATACCTAGACAGACAGACACACAGCCAGACAGACAGACAGCCAACCAGACATACACACCGACAGACAGACAGCCAACCAACTAGACAGACAGACAGAAAGACAGACAGACAGACAGAAAGACAGACAGACAGACAGACAGACAGATAGATAGATAGATAGATAGATAGATAGATAGATAGATAGATAGATCTACAGATACGTCTATTCATATAGATACATAGATTGAATAATGAACAGTACTAATACCGAAATGGAGCATAACAACAGTCATGAATTACTGTTAGAATTCACAATAAAGCCAATTTCGTATATGTCTTCACTGGTTGGGTCATCGCTTCTGGCATAATTCATTTCTTCTATAGTGTGTAGTACGCGTATAAAGTCATGTGGGTACTTATGTAAGGATACATGTTAAAATATATACCTACAATATATATGTATGTATGTGTGTGTGTGTGAGTGTGTGTGAGTGTGTGTGGTATGTGTGTTGCATGTAGTGTGTATGTATATATAAACAATAACGTGCGCGTGTATGCGTCTGTGTAGACATATATAAATAAATGTATATATGTGTGTGTGAGTGTGTGAGTGTGTATGTATATGTATATATATATATGTATTTTTATGTATACATCAAGAACACACATACATGATATGGCTTTGTCTATATAGCTCTTTGTTTAATTTTCCTGCAAGGTGATTGTCGCATTGCTCTGTTCAAAGTGTTTTGATTTCATCAGCAATCATCTCGTTTTCGTGAAGAAATATCTGTTTCCTCGACATCATCATCATCACTAACAGCAGCAGCAGCGGCAGCAGCAACAGCGGCATTTCTAACTGTTTTTCACTCTATTATTTATGTAGTTATCTCTCGAATTTCTATATACTCTCACAAAGACTCACACACATCGATATACATATATACATACATATATACCTATATAATATACCTTCAAAACCAGATATATGCATGGGAATGACTTTTGAGTAATTGTCTAAAAGTACTTGAATATATCTGATTTTCATTGGAAGACTAAGGCTCGCCTGCTGTTCACATGACATCTAACTCCCAGTTTTCCCTGTTTGACTGAAAGGAATTTCATGTGAGTAAAGCCAGCAGCTTGCAGATTGTGTCTTAACGGTTATCATGAAATTGACCAAATATGCACTTATACGGGTTTTGAAAGTAAATTCATGTATATATATATATATACATGTATATATATATATATAATTTTTCAAAGTAAACTTTGTAATCGGTACCAATATAGCATAAGATTTCACCTCAAAAAATCTAAATTAGATTCCTTAAGGATCATTCTCC
>NC_068981.1:11642137-11643051 GCF_001194135.2 Octopus bimaculoides | reverse complement strand
AGAAGAAGAAGAAGAAGAAGAAGAAGAAGAAGAAGAAGAAGAAGAAGAAGAAGAAGAAGAAGAAGAAGAAATGCCCGGACGCAGCACCAGGCAGTGGCTCTCATGGCTTCTGATCTTAACTGATTGGAAGTCTTATCATGTACATTGTTGTGCCTTGGTATAAAAGACGAGCTACAGCAAATATTCTGCTCAATACCACAGATTTGCTTGTCAGTTGTTTAACCATTACTAGTTTAGCATATCCTTAAGTGGTTGACGATACGTGCATCTCTGATCACTAGCGGAAGTAATAGGGGAGCATCATAGCCATGTATTGAGAGGAATTCCTTGGGGTTTGGATAATTCCCCATTGGGAACATGGGTGTTTTGTTCATCATCCTTAAGCAATTCTTATTGAAGGATCTTTTGGGCGTGATGGGGTACTCGACCTGCACAAAATTCTAACTGGATCCTACCTGCAAGGTCTTGCGCTGTTTATCTTGATATAAGATCATTTCGTCGCGCATATATGGTTGTGATGCATGTGCCTAGTATAACCTTATCAGACGTGTAGATGGGCATACTGAGCTTCGTACATTTTACCCTAGTGTCACTTTGATGGCATGCGCTGCTTTCCTACTCAATAATGATAACAACAACAACAACAACAACAATAATAATATGGATGATGATGATGACCACGACGATGACGACGGCGATGATGATGATGATGATGATGATGATGATGATCTGCTCGTGTTTTTTGTTTCTTTCTTTTGCAACATCAGTCATATATATATATATATATATATATATATATATATATATATATAAGCAATGTTAAATCTCTGAACGAGGTATTAACAGTAACTGCACGATAAAGTGAAGTATATTTGCCACTTAAATGTGGCTGACCCCGAGGGGTGGATGTTATT
>NC_068981.1:11638999-11641368 GCF_001194135.2 Octopus bimaculoides | reverse complement strand
TATATATTACTGTAATGGAAATTAATCTGACTGCGTTTTCCGGCTATGACCTGAATATTGTCTCTCTCAACAAGATAAACTACAGAAATGCGTGTTACCATTCAGAAATATTGGTGGATGGATCAAGCAGAGCACCGCAGTGACTACGACCTCTCGAGCTCATACTCTACAGTATGTTGTTAGCTGATTGTCTTCGGAGTTGTGGAACTTTCCCTTTCATATGAACCACAAAGCAGTCGCCTTAGACAGGTTATATGGAACTTGGTGCAAGTTAAATCGGTCCTCCGATAGATTATATCAAAAGTTATGGGGCATTCACGACGTCTACTCAAGAGTAGCTTCTTCTCGGCGTGTTTCTCGTTGAAGCTACGCAATTGGACATAAAATGCATGAGAAACAAAAGACTAATTACTAATTAGTAAGATTACTATCGGAAATTGCAAGAGAAGAACAACTGGTTCCGTATATAGATCGCATCAGTTGCAAGGAAAGTAAATGATATAGTTCAAAACTCTAGTATTTTCAAAATTCAAAATAAAATTACTGGACTAGTAAGAGTAAGCGCGATTAATTTTGAGAAAAAACAACAAAAAAGAAACTAGCAGCTGCATGGCGACTGCAGTGAAATAACATAACAAACCAGCGTTTTCCAAACAACAATCTCTCTTACGTCAGTTATGTGTCATTACTTGTAACCTACTCTGCAGAGACAGGAGAAATGTAAAGCATAAATATAGCCTGAGGAAGTACGAGATAATTAACATTTTATTATTCATTCATGATTTGAATTATATGGAAGTTGAGAGGGAATTTTTTTTTTTTCTTTTCAGTAGAATTTCGTATTTCTCTGTACACGATCATTGTGACGAAAGAAGGAATATACCACAGCAATGTCAGGATACATCAACCCAACAGGTTATATATATCTGTGTGTGTGTGTGTGTGTGTGTGTGTGTGTGTGCGTGTGCGTGCGTGCGTGCGCGTGTGTGTGTGTGTAGAGGAAACAGGGAGTAGATGAAACAGGGACAACTGACGAAGGGGTATACTCTTTATGTTGCATGTCTCGTTTCTCTGTTTTGTTCGTTGTTCCCAAAAAGTTAGTTTTCTATGTTCTCTTTTTATGTTTTCGTTTCTCATTGTGTTCAACGTTTTTTTGATGTCCTGTACCCACATATGCATCTATATATACATATATATGTAGGTAGGTACATATATGCATGGATATACGCATACATTTATATATTATTTATATTATATATATATATTTATGTATCTGTATATGTATGCATATATGCGTATATATATATATATATAAGTATGTATGTATGTATACATGTATATATGCATGTATGTATGCATGTATGTTTGTATGTATGTATGTATGTATGTATGAATGTATGAGAATTAGATGGTGGTCATATAACAGATTTTTTTAAATGGAAGACAAAGAGAACATTTTGAAAGATAGAGAGAATAATAAAGTCTAGACTCAATGGTGTAAATACTTCCACTGTCATAAAATGAAGAACTGCATTTGTCATATGATGCAGCTTTGGAAAATTCAAACAGACAAATGTATATCTTCATAGGGTAATTAGGAAAACAAGGAATTTGCAGATAAAACTTGAAGAACCTTTTTCGTAGTAGGTTGTGTGGCGGTAAGGCGTCGAACTGGCAGAAACGTTAGCACGCCGGGCGACATGCTTAGCGGTATTTCGTCTGTCTTTACGTTCTTAGTTCAAATTCTGCCGAGGTCGACTTTGCCTTTCATCATTTCTGGATCGATAAATTAAGCACCAGTTGTGTACTGGAGTCGATCTAATCGACTGGTCCCCTCTCCTAAAATTTCGGGCCTTGTGCCTAAAATATAAAGAGTATAAAAAATATGCAGTTAATTCTGACGAGGTTAGTTTGATAAAAGGAGCGAGATGTTTGATGAAAGAAATAAAATGCGTGCAGTTCTGAAAGTTATCGAGATTAGTTGTTATTTCCGGGTTACACGTGGAAATTTGGTAGATTGAGGCTAGGGTATTGTCTTGGGCGTATAGCATCTAACAGTGTAAAGAAGATATATCTGTAAAAGTATAATATAAGAAAGTATCTTGGTTATATGTAGACAGTGTGTTAAAAGAGAAGAGAAGTTTGCGCATGTAATCTCTGGATTTCAGTAACCATGCCCAAAGTGTTTGCAAAACGATAAAACATATATCTTTATAATGTGTGATATTGCAGTCTTCACCGTTGGCCAATGACCTAGTAATTACTTGAATTCGTTTTTACTAAACAGAAACCTTTTAAGAAAATGAATTTGTATTAGTCTTCAACTGATGGTGAAATATATATGTATATATATATATATATATATATAT
>NC_068981.1:11637242-11638736 GCF_001194135.2 Octopus bimaculoides | reverse complement strand
GTGTGTGTGTGTGTGTGTCCTGTGTACCTACTTGTGAATCTGAACTCAGTTTATTCAATTTATTCTCTTGGTGAATTATAACTTGTTGTTGTTGTTGTTGGCACCCCGTCGCTTACGACGTCGAGAGTTCCAGTTGATCCGATCAACGGAACAGCCTGCTCGTGAAATTAATGTGCAAGTGGCTGAGCACTCCACAGACACGTGTACCCTTAACGTAGTTCTCGGGGATATTCAACGTCACACAGTGTGACAAGGCTGACCCTTTGAATTACAGGCACAACAGCAACACGAAGTAGGAGTGAGAGAAAGTTGCGGTGAAAGAATACAGCAGGGTTCGCTACCATCCCCTGCCGGAGCCTCATGGAGCTTTTAGGTGTTTTCGCTCAATAAACACTCACAATGCCTGGTCTGGGAATCGAAACCGCGATCCTATGACCGCGAGTCCGCTGCCCTAACCAATGGGCCATTGCGCCTCCGAATTATATCTTACGGAGACATTTATCATCAATACAGCGGACACGACATATAATGTGGCTGAGTTAATACATTTTGAATAATTCTATTCGTGGAACTTTTTATGTTCATTCTTTGAACGACCAACTTTGAGGCGTAGCCGTAGAGGTTATTAATATGGTTATTATTGCAAAGCATGCATCACAAATGAGGGTTTGCAGAATGTTTACATAACCGACTAAGGGAATTTGCTGTTGTAAAAGATTAGACGTTTGAGTTGAATATAGGATTGAATCAAATAATATTTCTGTTTCCTTTTTTTTTTTTCGTTTGGACTTTTTTATAGTTTTAATAATAAATATAATCTGTTTTTCTTCGATTCAGTATTCGTTTAAAGAATCAAATTTTTACATTCCTACATATAGCTACAAACATATTTTTACGGGTTGTATTATTCAAGAGTATTAGATTCTAATACGAGACACTGCTTGAGACTGTTTACTAAAGAATACTTATCTTGTTGAAGACAGTTACAGAAATATCAATTATTCATATTCCTTTAGTATTTCCCCGCTTTTTGTTTTCTATAAGTAACAAAAACTACATCACAGACGTCACGTCAGAAATTCAGGAAATAGTGCTTATATTGCAAATCTTGGAAGCAATCAATAACATCTTTTCAATGTGGCATTCAAATCTATATGAATTGAATCTATATAATATAGTAATCAAACTCCATGTTAATATAAAAGAAATGCAAGGAGGCTTGTTGAATCATTTACTGGAGATATAGAAACTCTGTTCAACTTAAAAGACTGAATTAGTTTTATTCTCTATTAGTTTTCTTATTATGATATTCTTTAAATTCTGATTTTCTTGAAATCTTCAAGATATGCGAAAATAAAAGAAGAATATCTGCTACAGCACCGCTCTTATCCAAACCATTAATGAATTACATCATACGAGTTTGTGTTATTTTTTTATGATATATAGATACATACATATATGTATATATATATATATATATATATATATATATAT
>NC_068981.1:11634478-11635869 GCF_001194135.2 Octopus bimaculoides | reverse complement strand
ATATGAGTGTGTGTGCAGTATTTCGGTAGGTAGATAGGTAGGTAGGTAGGTAGGTAGGTAGGTAGGTAAGCAGATATGTATGTAGGCGATACGGCATTGCTCTGCTCATGGCTATATTAAAAATGCAGTTGATAACCATATCGCACAGTATATAGGTGACCTTGTAATAACGTGGTTTTTACGACGAACAGCTTACAATGCATAAATATCTGTTTTATCTACATGCATATATATATGTGTGTGTACATACATACATACATGCACACATAGATACATACATACATACATACATACATACATACATACATACATACATACATACATACATGCAAACATGGGTAACTGTTAAGATAATTATCAAAAACTGCTTCGAAGCCTGCAGCTGCTATATCCGAATTGCAAATTCATATTTATACCAATAATAATTGGTGCACTTGATGTTATGTGTAAGAAGCCTAATTGACAGTCTGGATCGGCTTCGATTGTCAGAAAAAGAGCTTAAACAAATAATTCTCACATTACAATTAAAGTCTGTAAGTGGAACAGTAAAAATATGAACATCAGCGAGTTTAAAATGTGACATTGTTTTCGGATGGAGCTCTGTATCATTGTCAGAATTTATATGTTTGTTAGAATTCCACTGATGGAAAACAAAACTTTTTTTTATTTTACATAACGTAACACTTCTGTTCATCAACGAAAATCATGTCTGACACAGCTGTAGTGAATCACAATTCATCTGTTGTTATTTGTGTGTGTCTATGAAGGAAGTATCTTCCCTAGCGTGTGTAAGCGCTTTCGATAATGTTTTCAAACACACGTGTTCTTGGAAAATGTATGAAAGAGGAAGTAGTAGTGGCGGTATTAACTATTTTCGGTTTATTTTCGGACTTATGAATAATTCTTCCTTTGTTATTCATGAATTAATCTTCGTTTGTTTATCATAGGTAATCATTTTTATCTAATATTTTGTAAAAAGGGAATATGTAAATATTCTTTTATCATTGTTTATTATATGAAGTGTTGGATGTTATTTTCGGTTTAGTTTCGGATTTAGAATACTTATAAAGTATTCTTGTTTTGATTTTCGTAGTAACACTTTTACTCTTTTACTCTATTACTTGTTTCAATCATTTGACTGTGGTCATGCTTGAGCACCGCTTTTAGTCTAGCAAATCCACCCTAGGACTTATTGTTTGTAAACCTAGTACTTATTCTATCGGTCTCTTTTGCCGAACCGCTAATGTTACGGGAACGTAAACACACCAGCATCGGTTGTCGAGCAATGTTGGGGGGACAAATACAGACACACATAGACACACACACACACACACACACACACACACACACATATATATATATATATATATATATATATATATATATATATA
>NC_068981.1:11631795-11634352 GCF_001194135.2 Octopus bimaculoides | reverse complement strand
ATACGACGGGCGTCTTTGAGTTTGCGTCTACCAAATCCACTCACAAGGCTTTGGTCGGCCGGAGTCTATAGTAGAAGACAGAGGTCTCCACAAATGGTTCCTGGCGTCATTTTTTTTTTACAAATGTGAATCTCGCCTTAGAAGTCTCTTGAAGCTTAGTTCTTGTCTTCGACTCTTTATAATTTGCATTTCTTTTTCTTTTATTTCTTTTATTCCTTTCAGCCATGTAGTTACGGTCATGCTGGAGAATAACTGTGGTTTCACTAATTTCTTCAAGCTGGCGGCTTTCACATCACCTCTGCTGTATGTGCGTTTGTTCCAGCTGTTGACCCATTTGGTGTATGACGGACGTTGATTACGCTGCCCTCGTCTGAACGTCATGCTGGGCAGTCGGTTAATCCGGTATTGTAGAGAGGAGAATGTCCAGTTTCTTTTTGAACACAATTACGTCCACATTATATAGGTCTCTTTGTATTTGTGGCAGCGCATTGAACTGCATTGAAACCTAATAGAAATTCATTATGATAATAGGTCTGTGTTTTGCTATTTAGATCGAGTGGATGGTACATTTGATACAATACAATGGCGTCCAGTTCTGGCATTTGTATATCATACCATGCCGAAGTTAGGTATTAACACTTCTAGAGTTTTCCATATATAAATTATTACTTATTTGCTGCGTCTTCGCTCCAGGAAGTAAAGCTGTAGTTTTTACATCCTCTCCCTGTAGCTCACCTGTTGCACCAATCATTTTAGCGTAGTGACGTCGGACTACTTCAAACTCCACTATTATTTTGGCACTGTGTGGTGACCATAGTTGCTGAGAGCAGTTGTCCAGGCGGCTGAGAGCAAAGCTCCTCCACAGGGTCAACATAAATTCTTGGTCTCTTGTCTTGAAAGACCTTAGTGTCCAGCTTGCCAGTAGCTGCCATTTTTGTAATGTGCATATGAAATGATCCATCATTGCACATACTCATTGCCATGTTTTTACGACCTGTGATTATGGAATTGCAGTGCCTTGGGGTCATGTATATGCAGGCTGCAGTGCATTTGTGAGTTGATTGTGCAGTGCTTGAAATTTTCGAGCACTAAATTGCATGTTGCTTACTTCAGCCCACTTCTATATTGCATTCAGGTCCCGCTCTAAGCTTGCGATGTCACCTGGATTTTTATTGCCTGTGATAATTATATACATATATATATATATATATATATATATATACACACATACATAAACGTATCTGTTGTTTTATATATGTATTTGTATATATGTATTTGTATATATATATATATATATATATATATATATCCATAAATGTATTTTCATATACATATACTTTTGTGTATACATACATCTACATACATTCGTGCACATATTTATATTAAGGGGATGTACGTTTGCGTATCTGCGCCCTCATGTACTGATGTAAAATAATAGGCTTGTTGAAGTCAGCAAGGTTAATCTTACAGTTGTGATAATGTTAAATCGAGAAAACAAGTATGACAAAGATTAAATATACGATCGGCTGACGTATTTAAAAATGGCATCCGCAACATGGTTACTTTCTATTGATTTAATCTATCGAAATAATGATACTAACACCATACGATTTCTGCTTATCTCATATCAAATGTCACAGCATAAGCGTTCATATGAGGACAGGAGCAGCGAGAAATTTCATAAAATTATAAGACATAAGAAACCGCACGAAAAAGCTATGTGCGTTCTATATTTTCTAGAACTACATTATTAACGTTCTAATCAATCATCCAACATTTCAATTAATTTGTATTCCCTAAGTATTTATTGTCAGAGAAATACACGTAAACATACAGACACTTATAAATGTGCATATATATATATGTGTACGTCTATATATAAACAGACACACATTTATACATATATTCAAAAAATGTGTGTGGTGATGATATCGGTGCTTTTGTATGTGTGTATGCTCTCACACACACACACACACACACACATACACACACACGTGAAACAAACACTCGTATTGACAAATAAGTACTGTATGCCATTCAATTGATAATCACGTAAACACAGTTACCATTGAGAAAAGGAAAATCAGTTGGCATACAATTACAATGAAAAGGAAAAGATGATGATACACCACAATACCGCGCGTGTGTGTGAGTGTGTGTGTGTGTGTGTGTGTGTGCGTGTGTGTGTGTGTGCTTGCTTGTCTTTGTGCATATGTGTGTATGTGTGTGTGTGTTTGTTTGTGTGTTTATGTATTTATATTGATATCTTTATTATCTTCACTAATTTCTCCACGGAGTACACGATTCTCATGTTTCTAGATCATATTATATTATATTTTGATGCTTTTACTTTTATCTTTATTTCATTTTGATTCATATTGTGTTAGAATTATATACTTTTTATATTTTTGTATTCTCTAAATTCTCATAATTTTGTATGTTATTTTATGGTTTGTTCACGCCTTGCCAAATAATACTGTTTTCATAATATCTTGATGAAATTTTACACACACACACACACACACACACACACACATATATATATATATATATATAT
>NC_068981.1:11623255-11631211 GCF_001194135.2 Octopus bimaculoides | reverse complement strand
ATATATATATATATACAATTTATTTATACATGCATACATACATATGTAATTTTGTATTTTGTATATGGCATATGTCTACCAGTGATCTCATGAAATACACTATGGTATCTGTTACTGGTTCCGTATATTATTCGAAACATGTCTAGTTCATTTTGTACGGGTTGTTATATATGGTGCCCTCCTTGCAGCGTAGTAGAAGTACATTAATAACGATAAACACTTCGCAGATGGAGATTTTTTAAAATTTTTATTAAAGCATTGCTACATATGTTTCGGCATGGCATATATTTTTATCGAACCACCTCACTATATTCATAAGATATCATCAAATATTATTTATACTATCCACGAACACTATGGGAGCCCATTAATTCGAAATGTATATTCAGGCAATTTTTGTATTAGTACACGTCGGATTTCCTTGTTGCTTAAATTTTAGGATATTATTCATTCTACACCAATCAAATAGATCTGTTGTATTAATAGGCCGTGCTTGTAAATCCTTAAAAACTAATTGATTGATTGATGCATTGATAGAGGCATGGAATTTGAGAGGGATAATTTCGTTCTTTTTTTACATACCTATGTAGGTGTATATGGAAGGTATGAAAGAAAACGAAAAAGAAAAGAAGAAGGAGATAAAATTGTGAGTTGTGTGCACATACAGGAAGGCAAGAAGAATAAAAGAATAAAAGAATAAAAGAACTTGGGAACATGAGGAAGTAAGAAAGAAACTGAAAAAAAGAAAAGACAGAGTGTATTAAGGATGAGACATTTATTTGACAAGGGAATTGAACTTAAATTCACCCTCCTGTGTTTCTCTAATGAATAGAAAAATGTCATAAATTGAATGGTGAATAAGAATTATTTTTATTTTATGCTTTTCGGGTTATTCAACTTCCATCCGAATTATTTAACTCAATGCGTTTTGAGTTAGAAGGTATTTTACTTGACGCATGCCGTGCTGCCAATTTCAACTTTCTAAAGTGACACATTTTTCTTCGCACCGGATAGACACTTTCTCCGGTTGAGTAGATATTACAAAACCCCCAACAAACACAAAGTAAAATTAGCGTACGCAATTTCGCATAAACCAGAATATTATACATGTAAATTTAATAACAAAAAAAAAATGGATGAAGTAAAATTTTAAAGTTGAAATGAATCTCGAATGATGATAAATAGGGAACAAATATTCTATCAGGAAGAATATAAGGGGAGAGGTGAATGACTCTTTCACGGTAAACTCAGAATCCGGTGAAAGCAGGACCATAGTGTTTGACATAGATGAAAAACAAAGAATCAACTATTTGAACTTCCATAGCAGCCAGAGCACGCAGTCGAATAGCTCTGTGCTCCGCTTTGGGAATTTATGCAGTAAAAGAGAGTAAAAAGGTTAAAGCCCTCCTTCACTCATGAAACACCATCGGATTACACCTAGAATGTTACCCTTCGAGGCACAAGTCCGAGCAAGGTTGTTTATCGAAGACCAGCAGTTACCCATGCATACCAGTCTTCTCTATCTACGCCAACGATGTCCTTCAAGGGAAATGCAAAGGCCGACACAGCTCGGTACCAGGGACGTCGCAACTCATTTCTACAACTGAGTGAACTGGAGCAACGTGAAAATAAAGTGTCTTGCTCAAGAATACAAATCACAGCCCGGTCCTGAAATCGAGCTCACTACCTCATGATTGTGAGTCTGACGCACTCTAAACACTGAATAATAAAACCAAAAACAAATTTGATAACAAGTAACTGTAGACATAGAAGTGTGTGTAAATTTTAAAACAGTTGCAGTAGACGAGACGTGATTTATAAATGTGAATATAGGCGAGTGCATGCAAATACGTGTGCATCGGTGCAACCAGTGACATGATGAAGAATTGTCTCTCAAATTATATTGCATAATTTTCAGATCAAAATATGAGCCACTGCACATCATTAGCTAACATCGCCTGGAGATCAAAACTAATCAGAAAGAGAATTTACATATAAACTGTTAATAGTGAAAAACATCAAACATTATGACGGAATATCACGGGTAGGCAACTAATGTATTGAAAGAACGCTGGAAATTATCATATATAAAGAACACATAACAAATATACACTTGGAAACGGTATTATCTTGTCGGCACACAATCAAGAAATCTTTCATGGAGTTTGAAAAATCATTACAAAGCAAACACCAAATATTCATCCATAACAACTAAACCAGATGCTAGAAGTACTCTGGGAACATATGTTGAATATAAAGAACCAATATATGAAATAAGAATTATTAGAAATACTACATGTATAGATATAGCTGGCAATAGTTACAAGACATCGGAATAACTCATATGCATAATAATGTAAGTACAATACATGATAGCAATGAAATATACATGAACAAAAAGGCGCGAAGTATAATAAACTATTGAAAATGTAGCCGGGATGCTACTATTAAATAGATTGTTTAATAGAACTATGAGTACAAAGATCTTCTCACTTTAAGACGCCTAGATAGGCAACACAGCGTGAGCCAAGTGACATACCTTCGAACACAAAACACATCGGATAAAATAATTCGGTTTCTGCCAAATGATTAACTGGAAAATGATAATGATAGAAACATGTTTTTATCAACCATTTTATTTATGACGTTTGTCTATTCATTAGAGAAACACGGGTGGTGATGTAGAATGACATTCCCATGTCAACTAAATATATCTAATCCTTAAAACACTCACTCTTTTCTCTTTTTCTGTTTCTTACTCTTAACTCTGCAATCCTCAATTCTTTTATTCTTTCATTCTACTTGTCGTCCTGTATGCGCTCAGTTAACTGAATATAACTCATAATTTTATCTCCTTCCGCTTCTTTCAGTCTTTTTCGTTCTTTCTCACCTTCAACTTCCACATGCATTGATATGCAAAACTATCCCTCTCAAAGTTCATGCCTCTATCAATGCATCCATCAATCTAGTAATTTTTTATGATTTACAAGCACTGCTCATTAGTCCAACACAACTTTTCGATTGCTGTAAAATGATTAATATCCTGAATCCTAAACAACAAAGTAATTTGACGAAAACTAATGCAAAAAATGCCTGAAGAAGTATGCATTTCGAATTAATGATCCCTGGATATTATAAATAATATTTAATGATATCTTATGAGTATGGTGAGGTGTTCCCATAAAAATACATGTCATGACGAAACATATGTAGCAATACACTGATAGAAATATGAAATCTCCATCTGTAAAATATTGCACGTCATTAATTTCACAGGCACAAGGCACACATACACACACACACACACACACGCACACACACACACATATATATATATATATATGTGTGTGTGTGTGTATGTGTGAATAAAAATAAAAATAAAAATAAAAATATATACAAAAAAGGGTTTTGTATGATCGTGTATAGAGGAAAATATTATTTAAAAGAGTTCCAACTATGTCTGTTTTTTTATGTTTTATTTATATTCTTATAAAATTAATGTGGGATATAGAATATGGAATATATAATATAATATAAATAGTAAAATGAAATGAAGTATTGAATGTCTTATTGAATATATGAAATATTGAGTATTAAATATAGAGAATTAAATATATAAAGGCTAGTATATACTTTCATGCCTATTGGCATTCATCAAGGCCCCGTCGGACAGACTCAGTTTGTTACAGTCTGTTACAGTCTGTCTGAGCACATCTTTCATTTTTCTCTTCATTTATTGACATCGTCTTACAGAGACTACATTGCTCAAAGGTCTTCTATATATTTATGTGAAATTGATGACAACCGAAAACTGTCATAGTTCCAGTCGAAAAAACAATAAGGAGCACACTTCGAGGCGTCTGTGTTTTTGAATCTCGTTCAGTTTATGTGGAACAAACCTATCTGTTTTCTTGGCTTTTCCAATTTTTTACAGGTGTTCAGAAACAGTTGTACAAGATGTTTGGAGTTCTGATGAAAGTTTTTGAACCTCTGTTCTCGGATTTTGTTCAACCAAAGCATTTAATCCATCATGCCGAATAACTGATTTTGGCCTACCCCTTAGTTTATTTTCAAGGCTATCAACTCCTGAACGAGAGCTTTTGAACCATCTCTGAACAGTTCTGATGTCAACAAAACCATTACCAAAGACTCGCTTGATATTCCGTAGAGCTTCTGCAGCAGAATGACGCAGTTTGTACTCATACGAGAAAATCACTCAACATAGTTTGGTTGTTATCATGTTCAAATGGTCTGTGTATACGAAGTGTGTATATTAATATTGTTGGGAAGGAAAAAGAGTCTAGATTAAATGCTAGGTATACATAATTGAGTATTTAAATGACTGAAATAACAAGAAATTAAAAATGCGGCATTTGATGTGAAACAATCTAATAATAATGGATATCATTAGTACTGTACTAAATTCTTATGGTACGTTTATATATTATGGCATCTATATTTAGTCACATAAAGCACAGGTATGTATACGTGCTTGTTTGGTGAGATGCATTGGTAGACATTATAATATCACCATAAGGGAATATGTCACGTGATTTTATTTTCTTTGCCAGTATATGGTACGCATGCGCTATTAGTTATGTTGTATTGAATCAATTTCTGATGACTTGTGAAAAAAGACTCGATGATTTCGCCCAAATTTAACCGGTGAAAATTGACCAAATTGCCTTAATAATTATTTCCTTTTCTATTTTACTTTAGATTCGTTTCTAGGCATGTTCAGTGATGAAGTGAACCTATTTATGAAGACATGAACGAAACAAAAGCACGTTTGTCTCCACGTGTAGTTTTTAGGTTCGCTTCATAAGTGTTTCTTGTTACAACTATACCGACATTGAACTACATTTTGAAACATTTGGATACAAACTTTCGACCACCGGTTCTTAAAGTAGCTTCAGTTACATAGAACTATACTGATAATTGTGCTACAGTTGTCGATATCTCAATCTTCACATGAAATAATTATTTAACACTTCACAGCTCCTGGATCAATTAAGGATCTCTATTTTCCATTAGTTTTCTTCAATAAGAGTAATATTTGGTAAATATTGCTTCCTGGTAAACATTGAAATATGTGCGATAACTGCTCATAAAGCTTTAACGTAAATATTAATCATATGTTGTGTAGAAATCATTTGTTAGATTAGCCTCTTTCTAGACAATGTATTATTGACTTTCCTCTATTAATCATTATTGGGTTTCATGCTACATCAAGGTATTTATGGTTTTGGTAACATAAAATACAATTACCGATTTGGAATACAACAGTAAGGTGAAACGATCATTGAGGAACTTAACCGATATTCAATATTTACATCGTATTACTAGAGATTATGTTTCTGAATAAAGTATTGTCGAGCATTGTCTTCTTTATCTTTGTATTCTTTTGTTGTTATAGAGTTGATCTAAACCATCTGATTAAACAGATATCAGCCAACGTTCCTACGTATTGCTTTTTATTTTATTTTTGAGAAGAATTCTTCTTGAATCATAGGAAAGCTTTAAGACTACATGCCTTTCCTATAATTAAATATTAAATTTCCCATATATAATCGTTAGTATACATGATCTACAGCCTAGGACTCCAATGCGGTCTCTTTTCCGAATGGTGTTAATAATAGATATATTACTTCCTTCATAAAATTATGAACATAACTTGATTTTTTCCATACAATCTATATGAACTCTAGCCCAATAAGAATGCTATTTTTTTCCACAACAGGCACTATCCTATTCAAGACAGAGGCCATTATTCTTTATTTGTAGCGGGAGAAAGATATTCTATTTAGCTGGTAAGAAAAATAGCAATGTTAGCTTGTAGTCCATTGTGTCAGTACTGACCTGAAGCTAGCTTTGAAAATAAACACAGTGCTAGATAATTATTTACGTATTTGATGTGACATGTTTAATGATACAAACTGCTCTGTGGAAATTTCTAATCCGCATCTTCGACCGATAATATGAGTGTAATAGGGTATGAGACAGTCAATCAACTTGTCATGATAGTTAAGAATCACATAGTGTTATATATAAGATATAATGTTAATAAAAACGAACAATCAGTTGCCATTTTGAGAATATTCAATAGCAACACAATAAAACACAAATAATCTACTGAGTGTAGTGGAAATTCCTCGCTCATTGATTCAATCACTGCCCTTTTATACGTAAATTCTTTCAACTTTCTCCAATAGTGTAGCTTACTGTTAGTGACAATCGGACAAGGATATGTAAGCAATTCAGTTTCCAAAGTCAACAAATATACAATCTCGCACCTTAATCTAATGACTTAATCATTATTAATTCAATAAGTGGAATGCTGTTATTTGCCTGATGGGGTTGGTACAAATCGAAAATATTGCTTGTGTTATCGCTCTTGTTTCCTACTTTAATGGAAATAATACTAACTATTGACTTCTACCTTGTCTTTTTTCTCACTACAGATATTTTATTCTAGTTTTCTTATTAATTCTCTACATATCACCTCCGAATTATCATGAATACATATTTGGCTGTCTTGTCAGTAATGTACACCAATCGAATTACATTAATTTGTCTTGAAATATTAAACAAATATAACAAACAACCTAACATGAATTTTAAATTTTATCTAAGAATAACATTCAGCTTAAAACCAAGGTATACTTGCAAACATTTTAATTTTTCGTATAAACGTATAAATAGTTTGATCTAGACTTTAACAAATTTTACAAGTACATCTCAGCGAAAGAAATATTATACAAGTCTTGTAGATAATTTACTAAACGTTTGGCAATTAGACTAATAGAGCAATCTCAATTATTCAATACATTACAAGTACACCAGCATGAGGTACCAGTATAACCAACTCAGAAAAATGTAATGATGATACGAAAACTAACTAATATTTTGTATTGGGATTCCTATTTGAATAAAGATTTCAATAATAGTTGGAAAGGCGTCAGAAACTCCAGACAATCGATAATTCGTTACTATTACACATATGATTTTAATACATGCGATACACATTTGCAACACGGAAATTATAAACTAATGAGAAAATAAATATCATCTATATTATTTTGGGTCAACAAATATTCTAATTTGTATTTATTACCTTAGTTAGCAATATGATAGAAGTAATTACATTGTTTGTAGTAAATACTTTTAGAAATTCCAGTGGACATATATAGAAATCTATAATAAAATTGACGGAAAATGGTTTTCGTATCTTTACTTTTCAATTTCTTTATAAGTATGTAGGTTAAATCGCATATTTGATTTGTATCTCTTTCTCCGTATATATATATAAAAATAGATAGGTAGATACATAGATTACAAGGTACGCACATGCTTAAATATGTATACATACATATGTGTGTATATATATATATGTGTGTGTGTGTGTGTGAGTGTGTATACGTGTTTATGCAGTCATACATAGACGCGAGGTGAATCGACCAAATATTAGAATGTTAGAAAAATGTCTTTTGCTGTGCGTTTAGGCTATTTACGTTCCGACTTGATATCTCACCGATGCTACCTTTGTGTTTCATATGTTCGGACAGAATAAATTGTCGTATAAATCAAGTTATGATTTAATGTCGTGCTTACGACTAACACCTACTGAAATATTTCTAGGCTTATCCTTAAATTACAAATACTGTATGCATTCATGTATACTCTCCACACATATATACATACACGCATACAGTAACACGCACGCATACAACACACACGCGCGTACGCACGCACGCATACACACAAACATACACACGCACTCACAACGACTTCACATGTACATACATATATCAATAGACTACAATAACATGCACAAATATATATGTATGTATGTAGTTACGATGAATGTGTAAACAAATCTTATATATATGCATGTGTGTGTGTTTATATATACGTATATATATATATATATATATATATATATATATATATATATAT
>NC_068981.1:11613291-11621729 GCF_001194135.2 Octopus bimaculoides | reverse complement strand
TATATATATATATATATGTAAGTATAATATGCGACAATTATTCGGTAGGCATGATTAAACTCCGACTTTCGGATGTCAGGGCGGAAACCCACACTGGCATCTCTTCAGTTATCGGGCCACCGAAAAGGATGCTATGAAAATTACCGTAAAAACAAAGGGAAATTACTGTGTGATTGACCGTTATTAAGACAAAAGAGCTATTAGAATGACCGCTAAGTGGCGGGAGGGAGTAAAGGTAAGGGAGTAAAAATGCTCATAGTAATCGCGTAAGCACGCATGAGTATGTATTGACATGCGCGCTTACGCGATTACTATCAAGAGATTACTATGAAGATTACGCGATTACTATGAAGAGATGGCGGCGTGGGTTTCCACCCCGACATCCGAAATAATTGTTACATATTATATTTACAGATAAATTCCTGTATTTACATAATATCGAAGTCTCTTTCATTCTTTTGTTGTCTTGACATTTTTATCAATAGATAGAGCGATAGATAGATAGATACATACATACATACATACATACATACATACATACATACATACATACATACATACATAAGTATGAATGTAGGTAGGTATATGCAGTTATTCTTTCATCTATTTTTTCAGACCAGGGAAATAAGTATCAGAAAAATCTTTTATTCCTTTTTAATTTATTTTTTGAAATTGTCACGATATGTAACTCATGATACTATGCTCTTTGTAACCTTAATATGTTTTATGTGTCACTGTTCCCCTATAACAATACGAACTGGATGCTGCACCATGTTTATCTTCATAGTATATTAATGGAGAAGTAGATCGCCAATGAATTGTTTATGACATTGTTGGTGCACCAGTTTTAATGTTCCAATTAGAAGAATACGGAGAAGGAAGGAAATAGAGGTGTTGATGGGCGGGGGAAACATAGAATAACACACGGTTTGGGACATAGAGAAACATTTGTGTGCTAATGCAAGACGCATTTTCTCTCAACATCATTCCCACTGCAATGCGTGTGAGTGATCACCATAACAACGAAAGGAAGGAATGCGTTCACTTACCCTTACTTTGAGAAGCAGGCAACAGTGACTCAATTCATGAGGTGAGACCTTTCCAGATTTTATATGCAAAACAAAATTATGGTTTCAATGAATTTTCATACTCATTTAAAGTGTACGGAGGCTTTATAATATTTTAATGTACCGTATTTCAGTTTCACTGACGCTGGTGATATGTCTATATACACACACAGACGTGTGTGTGCGAGTATCTCTCTTTCTGTCTCTCTGTTTGTATATGTATATATATATATATATTCTTTCTTATTCTTTTACTCTCTTTTACTTGTTTCAGTCATTTGACTGCAGCCATGCTGGAGCACCGCCTTTAGTCAAGCAAATCGACCCCAGGACTTATTGTTTGGAAGCCTAGTACTTATTCTATCGGTTCCTTTTGCCGAACCGCTAGGTTACGGGGACGTAAACGCATCACCCTCGGCTGCCAAGCGATGTTGGTGGGGGAACAAACACAGACACACAAAGATACACACACACACACACACACACACACACACAGACACACACACACACACATATACATATATATATATATATATATATATACATATATACGACGGGTTTCTTTCAGTTTCCGTCTACCAAATCCACTCACAAAGGTTTGGTCGGCCCAAGGCTATAGTAACAGGCACTTGCCCAAGGTGCCACGCAATGGGATTGAGCCGAGAACCATGTGGTTGGTAAGCAAGCTACTTACCACACAGACACTACTGCCCTGTATATGCATATATATATACTGTGGTGTCTGGGTAGGGTCATTCTCATTTACTGCCTTACAATTTAACACATTCACCGATAACATTTCCACTCATTTACTTATTTGCTTTTTTTTTAAATATTCGTTGCGTCTTGCAACTTTTTCAATAGTTGTTGAGTCTGTCTGTTATTCAAGCTACATTCCAAAAACTATAGATAAATAAGTAAATGAACGGAAATTTTACTTGTGCGTGTGTTAAATTATAAGGTACTTAAAGAGAATATTTCTCCCCAGACACAACAGAACATGGTTCAACACACGAACTAACATAAAGGATCTTGCAAAGCAAATCCAAAAAGGAAATACGTATGTGTTTGTTCGTGTGCGCGTGCGTGAGTATGTTTTCTACGTGTGCGTGTGTGCGTTTCTATGTTTTTGTGCCACACTACCGTTTTTCAGTCTATGTCCCTTTGTTTACGTCCTCAGAAGCCAGGATTTATAAATAAGAAAATAAAATACTGGGGTCAATACTTTCTACTAAAATTCTTCATGTTTAAAAAGCAAACAACTTTCGACCTCCAGTTGCGGCATTCTATCTCTCTTATGTTGTCAAGGGCAGAAGAATCTCTTCAACCACTTAATCCTTTACAAATAAGCCAACTAAAAGACTTCCAGTGCACTTTGAACATCTTCATCCTATATTTCTACCCGTATTCAATTAAATGACTGTTTTCTTTCTTTCTCACTCTTTCTTTCCCCCGTTTATCTCTCTCTATACATATATGTGCGTGTGTGTGTGTATGTGTGGTTGTCTGCGTATGCATGTATGCACAAGTATACCAACATACATATTCATGTATGAGTGTGTTTGTGGGGCCGTGTGTTTGTGTCAGTGATTTTCATAATTGATATATATTTCTTGTTTATCATTTTTCATTAATTGAAGCTTGCATTTCGTTTTAAAATCCTTTATACCAACCCTGTGATACATTAAGAATTCGTAGCAGCTGCAATGACGACGAAAATCAATGAGTTTTACAGTAGATTTAATATATAACTATCGTCATCACAAGATACTTTGCAATTACACACACATTTGCGTGTATATTTCGCAAATGCTTACGCTTTTATAATAATAAAATAAATTTCCGATACTTGGACATGTTACGCAGATGATGGGGTTTTTTTCGACTGATAAAGGGAAAATAATTTCATAATCACATTAAAGACTGATTTTCTTTCAGTTTGATAGATAATCAGAAATTATGGATGTAGTTGATTTCCTTTGAAAAATGAATTTAGTCATCAATTTTTGTACTGTATAAATCGATCCATATGATATGGAATTAATCGCTACATTTCTATCGCTACTGCAAGTAAATTACGTCGTTGGAAAGGGAATAATTATAATCTACATATATATAAATTTATTTTAGAAATTTTGCATCAACTACAAATGAATGATATTCTAAGCAACATTAAAGTGACTCTCGCTACGTATACATAATTTATATTTACATTTTAGCTATTGTATTGAGCGAATGAAAACATGATGTTTTAATACAAGTATGCACGTGTGTGTGTGTGTGTGTGTGTGTGTGTGTGTGTGTGTGTGTGTGTGTGTGTGTGTGTGTGTGTGTGTGTGTGTGTGTGTGTGTGTGTGTGTATGTGTGTGACTGCATGATGCTGCTTTTAATAAAAGCGTGTGTACATGTGTGTGTGTGTTACAGGTGTGCGTGTGTCTCTGCATTTGTGTACATATGTATGCCTGTACGTACATATTCCGCTGTACCCATTAAATATGTTTACTTGATCTATTTTCAAAGAGATTTTTAATTGACATTTTATTGATGAGTTGCGTCACAATCGATTCTAAAATTGATATATTTCGCTAAGTGGATCAAATATTTTAACGAAATGTTCATGCCATTTATTTTCCACACTTATTTCCAGTATATCGAAGAGATTTATTTAATCTACCTCCCGTTATCCAATGTTGACATTGCCTCACTCTATCAATGGTGTGCGCAACAATTTTTCATGATTGATGCTTTAATACAAAATAGGGTAGCACCGACATAGTTCATCTTCCAAATACATACCTGGTTACTTCATTGTTACCTCGTTCTCACATTGAACCTCTCGCTCTGAGAAAGTGGCTCTGCAATCTAGTTTTCCTGTGTATTTACGCCTTTTATTTTTCAGTAGTATCTCTTATATTAGCGGTGTAAACTTTTCTTCTGCTTAGGTATTGCTTGTTATTCATATTACACTAAGTTTCCAGGCATTTCTTGATTGGTCTGATCTGTCAAGGTTCTTCATTATTATCTAGTTGGTATAGCTTGTGCAACTGCAGCAACACTCCCGGTTGTATTTATGGAACAACTTAGGTTATCGGTTACATACATGAGTACGATTTTTGCGAGTGATGAAATTATCTTGCTTTACGCAATTTCAAATGCTATAAGATGTAAAACGTTATGTGTATGATGATCCATATTTCAGAGTATAATGATGAGCCAATGCAGAGCAACTTTTTATGGGGGGAAAACGTGAATAATTCTTTACAGTGACTTACTTTACATTTTGAAATATCTATAGCATGTAGGTGATTAAAAGTTAACAGAATACAAGAAGGCCCCGATTGCTTTGATAAAAATGTTAACAGGTTTTTCCCTCCACTTATTCATGAGCACACGTCTTATTGATTGTAGCTGCAACCACATTCATCAAGAAACAAGTATCAATATTATGAATCAACCCGACTTCTTTAACCCTTTTATAGAGATAATCGGAGGCGCCTTACAATCAAAAGAAACCTAAAATAATTAAAATCATTAACTCATCAAACGCTTAACAATAAAGCAAATTTGCATACGCCCGAAAATACTCATATTCAAACCAACCCCTTAGCAACACCACTACGATAAAACAAAAGGCGACGTTTCTGTATCTTGAAGTTAATTAAGATTCTGTGTACGTCAATCATGGCGATGACGGGTCGATTGCAAGAAACAACAGCAATAGAACCCCATCGAGAGGTATGAACAAACTCCCTGACAATTTCTAGGCGCAGAAGTGGCTGTGTGGTAAGTAGCTTGCTTACCAACCACATGGTTCTGGATTCAGTTCCACTGCGTGGCACCTTGGGCAAGTGTTTTCTAGTATAGCCTCGGGCCGTCCAAAGACTTGTGAGTGGATTTGGTAGACGAAAACTGAAAGAAGCCCGTCATATATATATATATGTATGTGTGTGTGTGTGTGTGTGTGTGTGTGTCTGTGTTTGTCCCCCCCCCCAACATCGCTTGACAACCACTGCTGGTGTGTTTATGTCCCCGTAACTTAGCGGTTCGGCAAAAGAGACCGATAGAATAAGTACTAGTCTTACAAAGAATAAGTCCTGATGTTGATTTGCTCGACTAAAGGTGGTGCTCCAGCATGGCCACAGTCAAATGACTGAAACAAGTAAAAGAGTAAAGTGTATATATATTTCAATCATCCATATCAATACACGCACAAGTAAACACATAAACCAAACTTCAGCAAGATCAAATGGGATGAGTTAAAGTAATTCAAAGTTAATTTTTAAAAAAGGTAACAATTAAAGAGATCCGTTCAAGGAAATGAAATAGACTTGATGGCCAACGAATTTTGGAAGATTCTCGTGTTATCCATATTAGAAGATAGTGCATACTATGAAATCATCCAACACTACAGTTCCCTAGGAACTATAGAAAATTAATAAGCTTATAACGAGAAAGACTCACCGAAAAGGAATACGATAATATTAACAATTTCAGATGTAAATCTAGCTTCCTCCATGGCGAAACAAAAGTTCGCAAAAGTTCAAAAAAGTGAGTCACGCAAAAGAACCACTGTCATATACTTGTACCATCATCTGATGATATGAAATTAAGATCAATAATATCTTATCACCTGAGTAAACTTTCGATATTCTGTACAAGATATTTCTCAATAAAGTCAAAAGCATCATAAAAGATAAATTCAACAATCTCTCAAAGACAGACGACGTGAAAACTTTAAAAGTTATGCAAGTGAACTCACCAAACGCATAAAAAGTGAATATATAATTGAAGGACTGACATTTATCCTGGAGAATAATTATTGTATGTGCAATGACAAATTTTTCGACACATATGTGGGATTGAATAGGGACGAAAATGGCTCCTTCATTTGCGGAGCTAGTCATGGGTTACCTAAAGATCACACTTTACCCTAAAACACTCTAGAAATTATAGACTCTTTCTCCATATACATGCAAGAAAAACTCGGAAAGGTTCCTTAACTGTTGCATCATGCTATGGAATGAAAGCTTGACCTTAGCTGGCCGCATCTGTTGAACCAATTTATAGACTGGTAGTATCTGGTTGTGCGTCCGCGAAGCTAAAACTTTTACTCATTCTATCCTGCCCAACTCTCATGTGCTTATGTCTGTCTCAAATACAAGGTAAAGGTTGAAGCTAATGACATTTAATAATACTACACAATAGTAGGAGCAACGCTAGAGACTTAAATTTACCGGTCTTCGGCTGTGAGCACATCAACAGCAGCTCATAAACAAAAATTAGAATGATGACAAAGTTTACACTGTTGCTATACCTACAGAATGTGAACACAGAGACAGACACAGCGACAATGGTAGTGGTGATATACGATGGCCACGGCTCCCATAATGGCATGGTGGTGGCAAGTAAAACGATAATAATGGTGGGGGTGATAATAATGGTATTGATAATTATGTTAGAAATAATAATAACCCTTTCTACATAACGCACGGAGGGCAAAATAATAATAATAATAATAATAATAATAATAATAATAATAATAATAATAATAATAATAATAATGATGATGATGATGATAATAATAATAATAATAATAATAATAATAATAATAATAATAATAATAATAATAATAATGTAGCACAAAAATGTTTTAAGAAATAAGTAGGAAACTTAAAAAGGGTATGCCAAGTCGCTTGTCCAATGGTCAATCTGGAAGCGTGTCCCTCGGGTGAGGGCCAGCCTAGATTCGAAACGTCATCAACTGGCACAAACTTTTCTTCGAATACGAACCTGGATGACCACTTGAATGGGAAGTTCCACAAATGGAGCCCTCCAAGTTCATCATTACAGCCACCACAGAAAGAAACATTTTTAAGAGATGAAACGGATCAAAGAAGAGTATAATACAGTAATACATGCTTATTACTCTGCATTAGTTATGCCATCTCCAGGGTGACAAACCACAATTGCTTAAAAAATATATAGAACACGAAATCGAGGCAGCAGACCCTATCTGGATGAAAACAAGATAGCAAATGTAGGAGGGGTATTTTTCTGGTACGATCAGACTCACAGATAGTGAAATAATTTCGTTCAAGCACGTTGCGGAATTTGACATA
Organism: Octopus bimaculoides; assembly: GCF_001194135.2. Taxonomy (NCBI): domain Eukaryota; kingdom Metazoa; phylum Mollusca; class Cephalopoda; order Octopoda; family Octopodidae; genus Octopus; species Octopus bimaculoides. Next base: position 11,614,543 of record NC_068981.1, on the reverse strand, counting down.
AATATAAGACCAGAAGGAAACACAGAATCAGGTAAAGAGTGAAGCTCGTCAGGAGTCTTAAGTGAAAGGCTGTCATCTGGCCAAATCATGCAAATGTCTGAAGAAATAGGAATTTCTGAAAATTCTGAGAAAGATAGCCAGGAAAGTGGGAAGATAACAAAATTTGAAGATCATGTATTTGCTGAAGAACTGAGAGAGTTTCTGATGGAAATGAAGCAGAAAATTCTAAATAAGCTTGCAGTTGTAAGGCTTGCACGTATGAACGATAGAGAATCTCTCCATAAACTCTCAAATACGAGCTAAAATGAAAAAGAAAAAAATAAATGAACAAATTGAAATTGGCAACTATGGAACAAAAGGAATTATACAAGAATTAAAGCCTGATCTTCTAGAGTTAAATGGAATTACTTATGCTAATTGAAACTAGTTGTATGCATCCAAAAAGCAAAGAAAAGAAAACCTGAGACGAAATACGAACTGAAGAAGTAAAATTGAAAAAGAGATTGAGTTAATGAGAGGGAAAAATATCAATATTAAATGAACTAATCTGAGGAAACGATATAAGATCCTCAAAAGGAAGGAAGGGGAAAAGAAAACATGGATTCTCCCCAAGAGAACTGGTAGCAACAAGAGAAATACTCAATGAGTATGGATATTTGAGAAAGGGAACAATTTTACACCGAATGCGTAAACATTCTACACAGAAATAAGGAAGATGAAAATAACAACTGAATATCGCCCTCCCACAGAATTTGGAGAGTTTTGGAAGACATACAGCAAGAATGCAAACTGGATTAGACGCACAGAAGGAACCTACCAAAATTTGCACGTACAAGCATAAGAAGACATTCGCAATAGCCGATGTATCGATGACACTTACGAAGGCTCATGAATAGAGATCCCTCGATAAAGATGGAGTATCAAAGTTCTGTCACGAATCGCCTCCATACGCACACAAAAATTAGTCCAGCTGTTCAATGGAATTATGAGAGATCTTATGAAAACACCTGACTGGTTAGCAAGTGGTATTACTTAACTACTTCCAAATAATAAGAAAACTAAAGTTCGAAAAAACTATCGGCCCATAACCTGTTTATCAACCATTTATAAGATTTTCACATCAAATTGCCTATAGAAAACATGTATGAAACAGAACGATATTTTCCCCACTGAACAAAAGTGGTACCGCCCACAGCCATGGATCTTGAAACTGCCTCATTAACCTTTTTGATTATATATATATATATATATA
>NC_068981.1:11612353-11612950 GCF_001194135.2 Octopus bimaculoides | reverse complement strand
GTTGCATTATATATATATATATATATATATACACACTCTTTTACTCTTTTGCTTGTTTCAGTCATTTGACTGCGGCCATGCTGGAGCACCGCCTTTAGTCAAAGAAATCGACCCCAGGACGTATTCTTTGTAAGCCTAGTACTTTTTATATCGGTCTCATTTGCCCAACCGCGAATGTTACAGGAACGTAAACACACCACCATCAGTTGTCAAGCGATGTTGGGAGACAAACACAGACACACAAACATATACACACACATACATATATATACATATATACGACGGGCATCTTTCAGTTTCCGTCTACCAAATCTACTCACAAGGCTTTGGTCGGCTCGAGCCTATAGTAGACGACAGCTGCCCAAGGTGCCAGGCAGTGGGACTGAACCCGGAACCATGTGGTTGGTAGGCAAGCTACTTACCACACAGCTACTCCTGCGCCTATATATATATATATATTTACATACATACCATCATGCATACGCACATACATATATACATTCATACATACATGCACACATATATACATTCATACATACATACATACATACATACATACATACATACATACATACATACATACATACATACATACAT
>NC_068981.1:11609370-11612191 GCF_001194135.2 Octopus bimaculoides | reverse complement strand
TATATATACGTACATAAATCTAAACACTCACAGATATCTTAGTGCAGTTAGTATGTAAATATCGCTGATAAAAGCTTAAATATATCTCGTTGTTGTGTGATCTATGGGAGGAAATAAATTTATTATAATAGTAATACCATTGTCTTCGTATGCCAGGTCAAGTAATTAATCAATCTAGAATATGTCAGTGACCCATTTCATTTATCATAATTTCATGTTAAACTTCAGAGAGAAGTTCAACTATTTCTTAGTAAATAAAGTTAAGAAACTCTGTTGATTTTAATTTTGTATTCATTTATTTGAATAAGCTTAGATTTAAAGTCCATAATCATATACTTTGATGAGAATTTTTCTTTCATCTCTTCCATCTTTCTATGTTTGATGTCACAGAAAATGAGTGTAAATATTTTGCTTCAATAATTTCTTACGGAAGTAGGTAGATTTTCAAATACATCTTAAGAAAGACCACAATGAATGTGTTTCCAGTCCCAGTTAATGCCAGAGCTGCATCAAAGTAAACCTGACAGTCACAGAAAAATGAACGACACATTGGTTAATTTAGATTAATATGCAATGTTTGAATAAAGACGAAGTGGCTATAACTGGAGCATGTTTGATGGACATTGTGTCATTAATCAAAGCAGTTCCGGTTGTAAACATTCTTACAGAAATTGCATTATTCAGGCTTGAAATTAACCCTTTTTAAATACTCCATTCAACCCCATCTCTCATACGCATTATCTGAAAGTCTCACACAACAAAACCGTACCATTTAGTGTCAACTAAGAGAATTAAAAATTACATCCTGTTTATCAAAATACATCGAAAGAAGGCCATTGAAATATTAGGTTGTAATATCCCACTCTTGTGGTATATTACATACAACATATTGACTGGGGCCCTCTAAACACGTCTCCTGAATCAGTGCCCACCACAATCTCAACAGCAGGAATCAATAATTTAAGCATCAAAATGTGTTCGTTCGATCCGATAAAAGAACTAGTTATATATTATACAAATCACACCCTACTGTCTTAAATATATGACACCATTAGATAATGTAGTCGTACATACATTAAAAGGATGAGAGGGTTTCACATGGTATGTCTGTATTGTAATGTTAGTTCGAGGTGTGTTAATCTTATTGGTAAACATTGAATAATAATTATAAAGATTATTTTCAGACATTGGAAATAGTATTTAAAAGAAACCTATTGAATCGATTGTTAATTTGTGTTTTGTAACTAACAACTTTTATCTTCCAATTTTGTTTGCGTTTAGACTCTATTACCGACCCTGTAATAGCTATAAAACAAGACTAGAAATTGCACAGTTATATTTCATTCAACGTTACCAGCAGGATGAGAATGAAAAAAAGCACAGTCTAAAGAAAAATTTCATAATCGTATTTTCTTTTCAAATTATTCCTTTCAAACGCAAGAGAAATGTCAGTTAGTCGAATTTTTTTCGTTCGTTTTTAACACTGCTGTGAAACCAACAAAAAATTGTTATGCATATTTATAACATGTTGGATATCATTGAATACCTTGATCAGTTCACCATTTTTTAGATAACTTAATAAACGCAAACAACTTCCCCGTCAAATAATATCTTAATAATCTGTCAGTATAGAGTTTTTAGCATTATTATACGTTGCAGCGCCAAAAGGTTATCGATGCCAGCAATAGCACTAGATTCTAAATTTCTAGATAAAAATGTTACACTCTTTATAGATAGGCTGCGTCGTCTGGAAATATATGAATGTTACAAAATTCTATTTTCTCACTAACATATACAGAATCATTGCGCTTAAACCACCATCCAGTATCTTATAGAACACCGAACTAAATGGAGCAAAATATTTCCTTGCCATTTATGGAAGCATCAGATTACTCACTGGGAAAATCAGATTACAAAATTAGGAAAGTCGTGACGATAAAACGTCACCAATATTTCTTAAAATACAAGGTCATTATGCATCTAAATTTCATAGTCAAATGATTTGTGGATACTTCAGTGAAAGATAATACGTTTACCTAAAATTAATACGAAGCACAGTTTAAATCGCATAAGAGAATTGTTTACAATACCTTCCTCTGAATTCGATAAGCTGTCAGTTGCGAAATATAGTCGTTGATTATTAAATATTTTCGTATAAATATTTCTAACTCATAATTATGAAAAAGCACTGATTTTATACGATGCTCTCTTAAAGTGCAAAATATTGGGGTTAGCTTTTCACTAATCTTATCTAATTCTTCAATATGCTCCATGTAGTCGACATACATTTCATCAACACAAAAAAGTGCGCGGTTTATTGTTTGTCATATTTTTGGTGTCATTTTAAGTGTGGATCGAAGACAGTATCACTCGGCCGATTATAAAGCCACTGAGACTTTTGGAAAGCGTGAAATAAAGTTTCGATAAAATGGGAAGCCGATTAAAGTGTTTACTACAGAATGAACTCCGCTAAAGCCTCCCAAATGTCCAGATAGTGGTGTTGAACAGGGGAATGGATTAAGTCTACAACACTTGGTGAGATTTACAAACAATACTAAGAGCCAGGAAAAGTACTGCAAGATGAACGGTATAACTCTGCATAAAGGATGACAGAAAATTTGGACTCTGATCGACTTGAACTCGCTCTGTAGAGAGTAGGGACAAATGCAACGAGTCATTTTCTGCGGCTCTTATCGAATCGGCAAATTCGCTACCCATTTTCCATGTTTCTTCAGCTTTAATACCTATTTATTTATGTCGCTGTACTTATACATACATATATAAATAAATAAATATATATATATATATATATATATATATA
>NC_068981.1:11606397-11608462 GCF_001194135.2 Octopus bimaculoides | reverse complement strand
TATATATATATATATATATGCATATTTACATATACAGAACATCAAGCAAGAAATCTAAAGTACACAATGTTACAAAATATGTAAGAGAAAATAAACACAAAAATCAACCAGTACCAGAAACGAAAGCATATCTCACTGTATGAACAGAAACAGACCACTACACCACACGAATGAGACAGATTCATGACACATATCCAACAAGTATACCACCGAGTAAGTCATGTCTGTGGAGTACAGCTAGATACAGATGAAATGCATGCCTTAAAGGTTCCACCGAAATTCGCTCCATATAAAATCAGGTACTGGTGTCACGCAACTGGCACGGGAACGCAACTATTATAATCTCTGAATGGTTGGTGTTAGGAGAGATATTTCAGCCGTAGAAAGTATACCAAATCAGACTGCAGCCGCTCACACTACCAGGACTGGTCTAAGCGTCTAACCCATACCAGCAAGGAAACTGACTCACTGTCTTGTTATATGTAATTCAATGTGGTATTTAAAATCATGTTCAATATTATAATTCTTCCTGACTCGGATATTTCAGAAATAGAGAAAAACGATCTTTCCACAACACTACATATAACAATATCAGTGATATATTGTGGTTACAGAAAGTCGTTAGAGAAGAAGGATACGAAAACACACTTGGGAGATTCAATTTTGGACCTAGCCGTTAATGATACGAAATGTCACATGATCAAAACACTATATCTCACCACCTAACATGTCACTTCTTTACCACATTGAGCGCTACATAGATAAGTACAACATTCTAGAAGTAATAACAAAATTCCTAGCAAATAACACTGTACTACATATAAGACCAAAGTATTTTCAGACTGAAAAATCATAAGGCGCTTAAAAATTATAGGTAGTCCTCGCAAGGAATGGAATTAGCATAGTTTATCCCTATAGGTATTAATATTTAACTAAGCATTAGTAATAAGAAAACTGATAAGCAGTTGAAACCTAAACTTGATTTAATCTTAAAATGTTCACAGTCAGTAAAAGTAGTAGAATCGCAGATAACATGTTCCGTGTCCGAGGACCTATATTTTAATTCCTTATAATTATTCCTGTAATGAAGAACAAAATAATTAGCTTAATAGTGATATATAAATTAATTGAAATCATTTCAAGGATACAAGTGCTGTATAAGGAATATTTTTTCTTAGGCTACGACGAAATGTTATAATGGTAAGCATTTGTAATATTGGCTGATATCCAGGTGCATGTGTACGTCTACACTCAAAAATAAAACCGCGCGCTCTTTCATATATGTGAACAAATATAAATGTATGTGCATAGATAACACATATATATACACACACAAAGACACACACAAACACAAACACATATATACATACACACACACACATATATATACAGGCGCAGAAATGTCAGTGTGGTAAGACGCTTGCTTCCCAAAACACGTTGTTCCAGGTTTAATCTCACTACGTGTCACCCACCCCCCACAGGCAACTTATTCAACCTGGCAAAAACTTTCACCATCTTTTGAATAGGATTATTTCCTTTCGATCATCTCACCACACATATACCACCAAATCTATTTCTTCTATTCTCAAATTCACAAGAACACCATGAACGCATACAGACTACTTCACTTCTTTCAATCCCTTTCCACCGTCTATAAATAGGCGTGGCAGCATCCTAAAATATGATGCTACTAACTAACTTTCCCACCCATCCCTTCCTTTTATCTCTGTCCTTGGTTTATCACTCATACCCCCACCCCCTATATATTACACACACGCATTCCTTCCTACTCTCTAGACCTTTTAACCTCATCCCCCTCTTCCGCCTTCACTCTATATGCTGTTAAGACCAACTGACCATAAATATATCGCTACCATCCTCCACCTCTATCTGATCCCTTTTGATCCCTTTTGATCGAACTACCCCCTCTTCCTTCCTACGATCCCTTTTGATCGACCCCCCCTTTTTTTCCTTCCCCCTCCCAAAAAGAAAAGCTCTACATTGTATTTGTCCCATCTTCGTTGAGCCCTGTGTGGCTAATAAAAGAAATGTATCTCTACTCTAT
>NC_068981.1:11597165-11600686 GCF_001194135.2 Octopus bimaculoides | reverse complement strand
TATATATATATATATATATATATATATTTATATATGTATGTTTGTATGTATGTATGTATCTATGTATGTATCAAAAGGGTGTGTTATAATAATATTCCACAGCCATACCAACAATCCAGCAATCCAACATGCCTCCATCATCAGCTGCCCCACGGATATACGTGGTCAGTACCATTCAATCCGGCGGTGTCAACAGCACTAAAATAAGTGTTGTTTGGGAACAAATAAACCAAAGAAACCACAATTTCAAACACATTTATCTTGTGTACAACCGTGTCGATAAATAAATTCAATAAGTAAATTATGTGTGTGTGTTTGTATGTATGTATTTTTCACAAGTATTTTATCTTTCAAACTTGTGGATTATTACACCTAGGTATTATGTTTTCATTATTGCAACTTACTTGGATTCTTTCAGCATTCGTTTTCTTAGACTGTAATATTTTCTCCAAATCTCGTTGTTTATATATCAATCGTTATCCAGAACAAACCGTTCTGTAGTAAAGATTTGGCATTTTGCTCCAATATAATTGACTTATAAGCCATAAAGCCTGTAAATAAATTAATTATTTGGAAGCCGACCTGGCAAGTCTACACTAATAATTGAATTACTCTGGACAGTTATTGATAATTACTGTATCGTTTAATATATGTGCGACTGCAACCGAACCAAAATTAACCAATCCCAATTAGGCCGTGATTGGTACATTTCTTTTAGTAGCGACGCGTGTTAACACTTTGTGATACGTCACCAGTTAAATAACAGAAAAGCTAGGAATATCATACTCTATTGTATTGGTTTCACATCTTGACACAAGAATGGCAAAGTCGACCTCGTTAGGATTTGAACGTAAAGACGGACAAAATGCCCATAAGCCCTCTTTCCGGCGTACAACAATTCTGCCAGCTCACAGCACTGCTATTATGTTACAGAAATATATACGACTATAAAAGTTAATGTAGGAATGTTAACAAGTCTTTAAAAAACTAATGACTTTTTTCTCATTCCTTACACAAATCCTATATCTCTATATATTAATATCATACAGCAGAATATTCTTATTACACATATACATAGAACTTTCTTTTTATGCATAAGTAAAACGCCATTCTATGTTAAAATACAAGCATTCAGTGATTCCAAATTGCTCTGATGGTTTCTTTGTTTTTCTCATTCCTGGAGTAAAGAAAACATTAGTGAGGAAATGGATATATTTCGCTCTACAAAACTAATTTCTTACAAATGTGTCGTCTTGCACAAACAATCAGATTGTCTTTGCATATGGCCAAAAGCACACACACGTACATATACACATAGTGGTTCACACATCTAATCACATACCAATATATAAAAATCCACGTGTGCATATATATATATATATATATATATATATATATATATATATATATATATATATATATGCATACCACTACATATATATATAATAACCATTGCAGAAATGACTATTCAACGTATACAGTAAAATGTAATATTCCCCAGGCTTAAAATGGAAGAGAGTGTGAACCAAAGGATATTTAAGACCGAGCAAATATGCTAATATATCAAATTTAGAAGCTATGATATTAAAGAGAAATCAGGTTTACCTTCCTACAACGAAAGTCAAGATGAACATTAAGAGTGAGAATAGAAATTCAGTCGGCATGATATACACGTGTGTACATTTATACTTGTATTATATACTTCTATAGTATTTATAATATTGAGTAAACACAATTTTTAGAATAGTTTATTAAAGTGAAGCCTACACTTTCTGGTAACTATGTTTTTAAAAACAAGATTCTATTGAAGCATTGTTCCTTTCCATACTTCCTCTTGTAGCAGTGGGGAATGAGGTAACTGCTTGGGTTCTTAGTTTCTTTTTGAATATATATGTATATATCATAAAAGAAGAAAAATGTACACAGTTTACACGGTTTTCATATATTTTTGATGTATTTTAAATGTGAATGAGTATTGTGTTTGTAGAGTCGTATTGTGTTTGAAGAGTCGTTTTTCTTAACTTGACATTCCATATTAATGATCAGAAAATAAACAAAATTTAACTAAAATTAACTCGGAAAAAAAGATTACAAGATGCTTCAAAAATAGAATTCTCGAAAAAATAGATTTCAAAATTTAAAAATGCAATAAATTCCAAAATTTAAAAGAACGGCGGGAACTTAGTTGCCGACCCAATATATATATATATATATAAATATGAATAGTTTAAGCCAATTTATCCAAAATAATGGGTATGTGTTCTGACTGTTCCAATTGGTAATCTACCAAAATTCCAGCGGCTGGAGTTGTGGTTGTGTGAATATCTTGTTCGAAAAATACAAACTGGCAGTTGGTGGCTTATTTTTGCATCAGTAGAGATCGGTTAAAATACTGAGGTATTCAAAGAAATAGTCAAGCATTTGAATTCATTTAATTCAATTTTGTAAAATAATACAAAACTGGTAGAAACAGTAGAGATAGTCTCTGACCGTATTCGGTAAGTTTCCTCACTCACACACACACACACACACACACACACACACACACACACACACACACACACACACACACACACACACACACACACACACACACACACACACACACACACACACACACATACACACACATACACGCACATTGAGTAGTTTGCGATAGGATTGCAGTAATATATTAGTTCAATATATACACACCTTTCAGATCCGCGTAGAATCTTTAACACGCCAAGCAAAATACTTAAAGTCAAATTGAGACGAGGTCGGCTTTGACTTTTATCATTTCGGGGTCGGTAAACTGTTTACCAGTTGAGCATTCAGTCAACGTAAGGGAATTACCCAGCCCTAGTCCAGAAATGCTGGCCTTGTGCCAGAATTTGAAATCAATATATTCACACATTTGAACTTGGTCTCCTCTTTCAGAAATAACGCCACTCTTCCACTTGGGGGAGAATGGAATGGGTTATGAAGCTGCCATTTTCTTCTAGCTCCGTCTTTCACAGAATTTGGAGAAAAAATGTTATCGACCGTCTCTAAATCATAGTTAATTGCTTTTGTGATAGTTGCATTAAAATGACATGGGAAATTTTACTCAAAATCTATATAGATAAATCTTAGTTCCAGACAGAGAACAATAAACATTTCTCGAGGTGGGACAGACGATTTCGTATCGCTTTACTGCGTAAGCGTTTTAATTTACGTTCACATTGCTTGGAAATATTAATTACAGGCGCCTGAAAAGACAACATACAGCTATAGATCTTTGTTAACCGAGTTAGCATCGAAGATGCTTGTCTGTTTTTTGAATTAACTAATTTGTATGAAACTAAAGATTGTTAACTAACACTTTTCAATTAAGTCATTTTCGTTTACATTTCAACTGATTTCCAGCACGGGTTTTCATCTTAAACTACGCATCGGAACCAGTTTTAGCTTATATTTATCAGCATCATTTGCAAAACCTATAATGATTGTTTCTCTCTCTCTCTCTCTCTCTCTCTCTCTCTCTCTCTCTCTCTCTCTCT
>NC_068981.1:11591519-11596893 GCF_001194135.2 Octopus bimaculoides | reverse complement strand
AAATAACGTCGACCACTAACGTGGACAATTAATGCGCTAGAAATAGATCACATCTTGTGTCTATTAAGACCTAAATTGTTCTCAACATGAAATATAGCAGTATACCAAAACGTGAGCGGGCAAGACATTTAAAATCACCTAAAAAAGCATTCTTAAACAGGAACCGGTTTCGGATTTAACAAATTCTTACCATTTGTCTATTCCTCTTCAGCCTGATTTGTAATGTAACCGCAATCATCAGAATCGTATACAGAGTTGCCCACCGCCATGGGTGCGCGTGCATATGGTTCTGCTAATTACAGCTTAATGGTAAAATTTAAAATGGTAAAATTTATATATATATATATATATATGTCCATTTGGAACAGTGAACACTACTGTTGTTTCACATCATATAATAGGGAAAATTTCCTAACTTCTTAAGGCTAAGTAATAACAGTGAAGGAGAATAAGTAAAATACTGAAGTAATTAAAAGCTAATGTTAAACATATTAAGAATATTTCGAATTTATATAAAACACGTCAGCCATATTTCCTTCATCCACAATGATTATTGCAGTTTGCTATTTAACCTCATCTGAGACTTAATCAAGCAGACATTTGTTTCAAGGTGTTGTATTTATCCGATCTTTCCGTGTATCTATTATTGGATTTTCAGAAAACGCATCGGTTTGCTTTTGAGATGATTTGAGTGGTTCTTTCCTTTGTTTCATTTTTGCAGGTCAACCGATATGCATAACGGATCTTTTATTGTGTCTTTTCCATACGACCTGAGTGTCCATATTTTTATTGATTTGGTATTCTGATGTTAACCTTCCATGCTTGTTAGACACACAGTGTTAGCTGATCCTAGTTTGAGGTTGTACTCGACAGATTAATTCATTTATATGCGACGACTTCTAAAATCGAATGTCGTGTATAATTTATTGCATCCTTTAGAAAATTCACGATTGTGTCAAACACAAAGCTAGAGATTTCTATTGATGAGGTTTAATACATTATGAGGAGGTTTCAAACAGAATGATTATTTTCTTTGTGAACATCTGAAATGTTTAGTTGGTTCAATAAAATATTCATTCATATTCTTCATTCGATGATGATTCTGTCGTGAGTTCGGCTCACAGTTGGAAATACTGTCGGTTTAAGCTCGAGAAGAACCCACAGAACAGAATGTGAAATCAACAGACAGATATTATTTTCGTAATGCCTATACTCAATATACGCTGAAATCATCACAATCATAAATATATTATTAATATTTCTGACATAATGAAATTAATTTTTGTCTACATTTCATGTAGAAATACCGACGGCATTAGGAGATTATTTCTTGATATCAAATATTTCCTACCCTATTAAATGTAAAATAGGGTGGACAAAAAAAAATGATAATGAGAAATAAAGATAAAGATACTTCTATGCTTGACTGAATATCTTTTCTCGAAATGTTCGAACATCAAAACAGAATCTACAGAATATTCAGTACCTTTTATTAATCATCACCAAGGTTTTCAAACGGAACTTCGCAAGTGCATGTTAATAATAATCTTTGAAAAATTGATACCCAGAGTTTAATTTTAGGGGATGTGGTTGGTTTCTCTAAGCGAGATTTTCATCTGAGAGAACCAGTTTTAAGTTTTCTTCATAAAGGGAAAATGCGTGAATTTCAATTTCAGATTAGTGATAGATATACGAAGTTATATCTTTCAATAACTTTTTTTCAATCCATTAACAACGATAATATGGATATTCAAAGAAATCCAATATAATTTTTTTTATTATTTCATTGAAATATTAGATTACGGAATAACGAAACCTAAAGTATTTATTATACTTTAAAATCAATATAATAATTTAAAACAATATCGGAGAACCATGATCATTATTAAATAATTCAGAATGGGGCATGAATCAAAGAATATTTCTCAGATATTGATCAGTTAGAAAGGCTTGAATAGTCCCCATTTTTCTATAAGCTGAGGGAATATTTCTGGAGTTTTCAACAACGACTATTCAATCTAAAGCAGGCGAGATGAAATCTATGATATTCCATAAATAGGCTTTGATATATTTTCATCAAATATATATTAAATTGTACATCATGATACTGATATTAAAATTCATGATTTTGGATTCTTCAACGCATCCTTTTGAAATTGGTTCAGGAATCATAATAGCGTAATAAATTGAATCCCCCCAAACGATTTGATATTTACTCCAACTGCTTTACAGAATTATACTTTTCCCAAGTTCTTTCAAAGGTCGCACTAGTAATCATTACATGATATGTGGTTTCATTAAATAAATCTAATATAGAAATTCAAACGTTTCAAAAGTTTGTTTTTTTTTACTCTCACCCGACCATCTCATTTCTATTCTATGAGTTCTTCAGTTGCGAAATTGTTCATGGAATTGTTTGATGATAAGTTAGTTAATTTAGTTTTTCTAACTTTTTTTTTTAATAGTAAAAGAATATATTTAATCTACGTAATGCATTGTTATGTAGCTTTATTTCACAATACATCATAGAAATTAAACAGTCTTTTATTAAAAAAGAGAGACAATTTTATATTATTTTTTTTCACATACGTCGAATGAAAATTATAGGCACACTATCTCTTATATATACTAACTGCAGCCTCTTTCCTACATGTTTATTGTTGTCATTAGCTGCGTTTTCTACCACGAATATAATAGTGTACCTTCCTGTACCACTTCCACAATATTAATCCCGAATCCCTCACCTCAAATCCTAACATCACCCTTCTTGTGCCCAACCACGAAAAACTCCACACTATCCGAATATCATAATCATCTTCCACGGAACGTCGATCCCCCTGGTATATCCTGCTCCGCTTTTACTTGTAAGAATCTACTTGCATAAGTTTCAATAGAATATTAACAGCATCAGCCTGAATATCTCCAGAGACCTAGACGTCCTTGAACACTGCTTCTTCTTCCATGCCCGGCAAGTTTCAAAACAGACCTAAAGGACGGTTTTCAGCGATTTTACACATAATGGTACACGCAGGAATATTGGCTTGATGTATGAAGAGACATACTAATAAAAATAACATGTGAAATAGAGCACACTGTCGTGCGTCAATAAGGGTGGACTATCAAAGAACATTTTAATAGATAAAAGCCATTACAAATGAACAAAAAGCACTTTTGAAATTTGTTTGAATCTAAATACGAAGATCAAAGACCATCGTTTGATAGGATGACCAGGATTTTACATACACACATACACACAAATATATTCATATACGCGTGCAGTCACCAATGTCATTTGTGATTTGAAATTTGCTTTTTCTTGTGCCTTTGAGTAGTTATGACCTTGCTCCTGTCATAAATAATACTGTACTAAAATTTCGAATATAGCTGACACTGATTTTTTGTCTTATTAAAAATATATGTTATTATGGATTGCATAATCAACTGACAAAGACATTTTAGGTTTTATATAAAGCAAGAAACTATTAAAATTATCGAGTGATATTGCAGATACTTTATACCTTTTACTTGCTCTACATTGTTTGGGTAATAACATGCCTTTATTAAGGCGGCGAGCTGGCAGAATCGTTAGCACGCCGGTAGAAATGCTTAGCGGTATCTCGTCTGTATTTATATTCTGATTTCAAATTCTGCCGAAGTTGACTTTGCCTTACATTCTTTCGGGGTTCGATGAATTAAGTACCAGTTGCGTACTGGGGTCGATGTAATCGACTGGCCCACTCCCCCAAAATTTCGGGCCTTGTGCTGGGGTAGAAATGAATAATATGATTTTATTAGTCCTTAGTAATTTACCTATAATCATTGATAAACATATTCAATTCAAATTACATTGTGGGATATGAACAAATACATATAGATGGATTCCTACAACATTTAGTTTCTCTCCAGAATTACAGCAATGAGGTCTCTTATGACAGCTTATCATGAACATGGAGCCGACAGATTTTGCTGTATTCTAGCAACATGTAAGATTTGGCCAAATATCACTCACTCCGTCGGTTAGGACGAAGAGGGTTCCAGTTGATCCGATCAATGGAACAACCTGCTCGTGAAATTAACGTGCAAGTGGCTGAGAAATCTACAGACACGTGTACTCTTAACGTAGTTCTCGGGGAGATTCAGCGTATCACAGACCGTGACAAGGCTGACCCTTTGAAATACATGTACAACAGAAACAGGAAGAAAGAGTGAGAGAAAGTTGTGGTGAAAGAGTACAGTAAGGTTTGCCGCCATCCCCTGCCGGAGCCTTGTGGAGCTTTAGGTGTTTTCGCTCAATAAACACTCACAACGCCCGGTCTGGAAATCGAAACAACGATCCTACGACTGCGAGTCCGCTGCCCTAAACACTGGGCCATTGTGCTTCCACGGCCAAATATTATAAGCTAAAGAAACCGAGGCAATGCAGTTGTGGTCTACATTTTGAAATTATCAACAAGACGTAAATCATTAGTACAAGGATAATTGTATGACAATACTTTTCATAATCAGTACTATTCGTAAAGCAATATTTTTCGATACCTGATTACGAAACATTGTGTGAAGTGTCACAGTTCACAGGTTTATAGTAGGCATAACATTGACATTACTACGTTGTATATTTTTATATTTGGTACAACCTTCCTGTTACAAAAGAAACGCGTGTAAGTTTAGCTTCCGTATATGTTATTAACAAGAGACATTTCTGCAAATTTTTCGCAAAAATAGTATAACCTTCTCCTCTAAAACCTTTCTCAAAAAACCAGCATCTTGTAATATATACTGTTCGTGGTAATTAGAAGTAAGAATACATATGTCTTTATATGTCTTTGTTGATGTATTCTTATGTAGAATGTGTCATATGAATCCGGAATGCGTTGCTTTTGGCGAACCCATGGTGAGTATGTTTGTATATATTCTTGTTTCATATATATATATATATATATATATATATATATATATTATATACATATGTGTCTGTGTCTGTGTGCATAATATTACACTATATCACACTATTACATTTTTTACCAATATTTTCGATGTATGAATGTCATGTGAGTTAGCAAACAGTTCGTGTGGCTAGTTGCGATGATCAATTAATTAATTGTCTTTCGATATCTATTTCTCTCCTAAATTGTTTAACACTTTCAACAAATCCTGCTAAACTCATTAAGTAAATGTGTACACCAAATATTGTTACTTCTCTGTTTGTTCGTTTACTTGTTACAGTCATTGGACAGCAGCCAATATCAACCATACAAATTTATTTCAGCTTGATATATATCTGCCTGTTTGACTGTGTATGTACACAAACACATAGACACACACGCACATATGTATATTCATGAACATACATACATATATATAAATACATATATAT
>NC_068981.1:11590572-11591220 GCF_001194135.2 Octopus bimaculoides | reverse complement strand
TATATATATATATATATATATATATATATATATATATATATATGTGTGTGTGTGTGTGTGTGTGTGTGTGAGTGCGTGTTTGTGTGTGTTTCGGTGTGTGTTTGTGAATGTGTGTGTGTATGTATATATATAGATATATGTACGGACTGGTATATACATACAAACACTTAGACATTTACATACTTGCATAATTATATACTTACATGCTTAGGTGTGATTCGGCCAAAATTGGTGTAGGCCGTGTCTAACGTAGAAGCACCACATGGAAAAGACATTTAAAGATGTTTCATAATAGTCATTCTTTGGGATAATTGCCTATTCACCCATTCAGCTAAAAAGTTATTGTTGTCAGAGATATATCAAGGTGTTGGTGGTTTATCTTCAGGTCAACATTTTCTTCTCTTATGAACATTGATGTGATGTTTAAGAGATCTGGGCTAGTTGAGGTGAAATAGTTCTGTATTAGTGTTGTATCGTGACGCGGACATGACTTTTGTAGAAGACCAAACCTCGTGTGAATTTTAAAGCGGCTACCCACATCATTTGTGCAATGCTGTTGTAATATTTTAAACACACACACACGCACACACATACACACACACACACACACACACACGCACACACACACACACACACATATATATATAT
>NC_068981.1:11587624-11590490 GCF_001194135.2 Octopus bimaculoides | reverse complement strand
ATATAATTCTGCCAGGATTTGCACGTTTCAAATTTACCAAATTCCACTCACAAGGTGAGTGAACACAGTATACAATGCATTATTTGGGTCTCATTGGCCACAAAATGTATAATGGCTTAGTAGCAGGAAAAATATTTCTAAATTTCGATATACCCTGAATTACGTTATTGTAAATAATTATGTTTTCTTCTCTATTGTATAAGGTGAGATGTAATTTGTTTATGAGATATCTTGCTTTAGGTTAGAGATATTGGTCAAAAACCTACTACTATACTTTATACATAATAGATTGCGCGAGAACAAATGACTTACAATTTTTGAAGTCGTCTCTTAAGGTTTTAAGCTGAGAAATATTCTCAAATACCGATTTGCACTTCATATATAATTAACCAGTTTTCTTATCGTCGCGTTTATCGTGGTCGTAAACCATGGAGGTAGTCGTCATCTTTTTTCTTGTTTCAACTTATTTGTAATTTGATTAGAGTTTGATGTTAGAAAATATCCTACCAAAATCGTCCGCAATGTAATCTTAGTTGCGTTCATTTTGGAGACGTCAGAATGTGATTTAAGCAAAATGTCGTCAGAACAACAAGCTTATATGCTGGCTCACATGCACATAGTAGCCATTGCTGTTGTTATTCAGTTGTAAGACAAACACAAAGCTAATTTAGATTAGCTTATTATCAAGACGTCGCAACATTGACCATCCTGTTTTCCTTCTATATACAAGATTGTGGGTCTGGTTCTAAATTTGTTTTACAGCTATTTGTAGCCTTTTGAACGAAAAGATTGAAATATGTCAGTGTTTCGATGAAACCATAATTCCTCAAAATCTCTTTAGTCTAGAATTATGTATACGTGTGAATATGTAGATTCTGCATAGTATATATTTTTTGTAGACTTTCAACAACGTTGGAAATCAATATTTTGAGTCATTACATATCGTACATTAACCAATGTAAACAATAAGAGCTGAAGACTTTGATGACGTAAATTCCATGTACGTGAGTGAAGCCCGATTGCTAAATAAACACATGCGAATTTCCGTCCACTAAATGACACTCAGAAGAGAGATCAGGCTGGGAGTATGATAAAAGAGATTGGTACTGTGTATTTAGCAGTGGGATTGATGTTGATAGATTCCAATGTGTCTGTGCTTATCTGTGTGTGTGAGTGTGTGTGTGTGTGTGTGTGTGTGTGTGTGTGTGTGTGTGTGTGTGTGTGTGTGTGTGTGTGTGTGTGTGTGTGTGTGTGTGTGTGTGTGTGTGTGTGTGTGTGTGTGTGTGTGGTATGATATAGAGATATACAGAGAGTAAATCTATAGATAGATGGATAGATAGATAGATAGATAGATAGATAGATAGATAGATAGATAGATAGATAAAGAACACAGAATGTGACAGAAAAGTTGAGCAAAAATATTTTTACCTAGATTCACATGAATACATTAATAAATACGATCACACTGTTAATATTTGCATTTTAGACACCACTAAGCATACTTTTGTATAGTCGCATTCGGTATGGGAACATAATTGGTATTGACTCGCAGAACAGCAAATATACCATCAGTATATTTTATGAACAATGAAGGGGGAATTTGCCTTCAGGACTATACGAGCAGAAACATGTTCTGCGAAAATCGATAATAATAGCATAGAAGTATTTGAAAATCTCTCAGTTATGGGACTAGATATTACCAGAAATATCTATACAATGATTTTATCGAATCAGTTCTCTATGATCTCACATGCTTTTCATGTCTGAGCTTTACTACTACTTTTAATGCATTCATTTTATTTCCCCTACACAGTTTTCACATGTTCTCATTGTTATTAAACGTTACATCATCCACGGATCAATCTGTTTAACAGGAGAGATTTCAATGTTTTATGTATTTCTTACTTTCATACAGCAACTGTGTTATTTTTTATTCCTTCTGTTTTCCATGATATTATTTTCCATCTTCATAAACATCCTTAAGCACATCGTGACAAATCTTGAACAAATCTTGAAACAGAAAAATAGCGGTATTAGATCTGTAGTTCAGGTATTCTTTGGTGTGATTTCGATTTTGTGTCGAAAATCACTCGAAAGATAATTCTAAAAGGAATCTTCCAGGCAGCTATACATTCACAATTGTGAAATATTTAGAAAAGAACACGCTACCATTGTTCCTAAATGTCCAAGATTAGAAATACTTTCAATATAATGTATTGATCAGACTATTTATCACGACGTTTGTGGTAGTAGATGCTCGGTAATTTTATCTATTTTCACCGATCGTCTTCTCATGCCAAATATTTTTTTTTCGAATGTATTCTTTGTTATTTGTTCTCTAGACAACAGCACGTTGAGCTCCTGATACGAAACGATTCATGATTTGGAGTCGGTATAAGAATATGTACAAACAAAAACGTAGACACTGAGTCACAGAGATAGAGAAACTTACACAAATATGTTTAATGTACATATATGTACAAGTGTAATTCTATATACAGAGATACCTCAAAATACGCCGACACTCGTTTCCAAAATATGTGACATAATCCGAAAAACAACGAGACCCAGAAAATATTTAATACATTTACTAGCTTATATCTGTTATAATGAATGATTCGTGCATATCATCACATGTATTTCATTTAATATTCCACGTCAGTATTAGTTTTAGATGTATTATTTTTAATCTTTATGCTTCTAGATATTTTCGATGAGAGCGACACAAAACTCTGATAAATCAACTGAAAAGATTCATTTTTCCTATTTATTTCTTTGCAAAACAGCCTAAGTTGGAAAAGCACGCAACTGGAAACGAGATGACTTAAGATATATATATACACACACACACACACACACACACACA
>NC_068981.1:11583578-11585706 GCF_001194135.2 Octopus bimaculoides | reverse complement strand
AGAACTACTGATTCCAAACTACAAATTTTTCTCTAAAGCGGATGGCGATATTTATGGCACACATAGAACAAAAAACCGGAGGGAAAAGCGTAAACAAACCAAGCCTTAAGTTAATTGGATACGAATCGTTTCATGGTTAAGTGAATGGAAATTTCACTATTCCAATCTTCAGCCCAAATATTCTGATAAATCTGAAAGTGTCTCTAAAAAAATTCACGGTAATTTTTGGCCATGCGACACCAAAAATCAACGATAAGAAAGGCACTTGCGAATTCATCGGCTAGTGAGTTCAGGCATCTCACCTCAAAAGAAATCTATTCCATGTGCGTCACAAATAGTCCCGTATGAAAAGAAGTCCCGTGGGGAGGAATTACGGTTTAACCATCCAACTTAGAGATATCAAATATAAAATATACGTGAATTTTTTTAGAGACACTTTCAAATTTATCAGAATATTTGGGCTGAAGATTGGAATAGTGATTGGCCTAGTTCCAATCGCTATTCTGATCCTTCTATTACGTTGATACAGATCCTGCACTCTTTTACTCTCGGCTTTGTGGTTATTGCTGAGTGTTATTTGGCCTGGGTTAAAATCTTCTTCATTGATTTGGGATGTCTATTACTTTTGTTCATGGAGTGTGTTTGCAGGATTTGATTCATTTTTGGGTCTCTCTTGAGTAGAGCTGTGCTATGGAGTATAGTGTTGAAGGCCTCATTGTTATGTGGAGTTGTAAGGCAGGATGTTTTTTCTTCCTTTTTTGGTCTTGGTTGTCCAAGTTCTTGTGTATTGAATTTAAGGACTCGTTGGATCGTATTGTCGATTAAGGGTTGAGGGAAATTCCTATTGATGAGTGCAGTTTTTAGTTCTTGGAGTCGTGTGTAACGGGTGTTTGTGTCTGATACTATTGTGCATATTCTTTTGGCTAAACGAAAGGAGATATTCATCCTGATGTGTCTCCGGTGGCAAGAATTAAATGGCAGGTACTGTTTCGAGTTCGTGGGTTTGTAATAGATATCTGTCTCTATTTTGTTCCCTACTTTCTTAATGAGGATATCTAAAAACGGAAGTTGTTTTTGGTTATACACTATCACAAACTTCTTACTATGCATTATTAGAATCCGTAAGAGGATAATTTACTGTATTATATCAGAAACAGGTGTATATACACAGAGTTAGCTCACCCCTTTAAACAGACTGTTGGATTCATGCTTTTCGGAATGGTCATCTCTTCATCAGTAACAGAGACCGTAAATTAGAGCCTGCGTACTGACACGTAAGGCCGGTCCCTCTTATAACTAGTCGCGGTATTCAGCGTCAGGTTATCTACAGATTTTCCACCTACCAAATTCACTCACCAAGCATTGTTCAACCCCGAACTATAATAAATGAAATTTGTCCAAGGTGTCGCATTGCCGGACTGAACCGGAAACCGCATGGATGCTAACGAGTTCCTTCTTCACATAGTCAATTGAGTTCCTGATAATAATACTATGACAATCATTCATTTTGTTTCATTATGGTGAATCTCATAAAACCTAACTTCGAGGATTCAATATCTACGCTGACATAACATTAACATTTCACTACATTTTTTTCGAGTTCTCTCTTGTGATAGTTTGCCAACAAGTTCTTATGTTTACTTTTCAACTTTCCTAACTATTTATTGCAAGAATACTGTGATGTCTCTATCACCAAATTCTTTCGTGTTATTCAATCTATTTTCTCTGTCTTTTTTTTCTTTAACATTTATATTAATAGTTCCACACAAACATACGCAGAAGAATACATATACATATATATATATATATATATATATATATATATATATATATATATATATATGCGTGTGTGTATGTGCGAGTGTGTATACATGTAACTATATAAATATATATAAATGTGTGTGAGAGAGAGAGAGAGAGAGAGAGAGTGTGTGAGTCTGTGAGTGTGTGTATGTGTATGTGCAAGCATGTATATTTGTGTATTTTATCTGTACATTTATAAGATGACTTAAATATACGCCACCTCAGATACATAAATACAATGCATACAGGTTTACGATCACACACACACACACACATACACACACACACATACACACATACACACACACACACACACACACACACA
>NC_068981.1:11576902-11582578 GCF_001194135.2 Octopus bimaculoides | reverse complement strand
TGACATATGTTACTGGGATTTTTACCTGTTCCAATCCCTAAATTTGCATGTGTGTGTGTGTGTGTGTGTGTGTATGTAAACTTAACTTAAATAACTTTGATATATCTGGACCAAACATTGGTCCGGACCATGTCTAATTTAATTGCACCAACTGACAGAATTTGCTAATTCCTCTTTAAGGCAAGTTGTGTAGTATTATGGCCCAATCGAGTAGGGATTCTACTGTGAGTGAGTTTTATCTAGTTACTGGTGGCTTATTTTGTATTCTTTGCAGAAGTATTTCCAGATTTCGTTTAAAGATGATGGGTTCCTTTTCCTCTGTGATCTGTTTTGAGACAATGTTAGATAGGGCAGGGCATTAAAGTAAAGTCGTATGCTCTCTGGAATTGGCTTATTTTACTGTAAAGGAATGCCTTGCATTAACGAAAATAGACACAGCTTGTTCTTTCGTAGAACTTTGAAAAGCGACCAATACTCTTAATAATACAAAGAGGCATAAAAATTATTTACGTTGATTAGGCCAAAATTGGATCTCTCCTGTTGTGCATAGGGTGGTGAAACAACTCCCGTCAATAATTTAAACCCCGAATCAAGATTGAAACCGATTATTGTAGGACAGGCCTTTATCTCAGCTTTTTTAATACGTGTATTATAATATACCCACATCTATTTTCGGCAATTTTGAACCGGTGCCCAACTTCTTGTAACAAATGCACCTGCATGCGTTATGTTAAATGATAAACAACTATACAGCATATTACGTAGAAACAGGTGAAAACTGTTGTGTCGACGCCCCCAGGCGAAGAAGTAGGATCTCCCAAGACATATAAATAGAGGTAGTCTGGCCGTGGTAGGAGTGTTGAGTAGCAGTGGAGTAGCAGTTGTGTAGCGGTTGAGTAGAGATCATCCGAGGGTGCTAGATAGTAGTAGCGTTGGGACATAACAAAACATTACTGATCCAACATCCTATGTTACCATTGCTGTCAAAAAGCGACGAATATGTAAGTCACTGAGCCAGTGATTTGAAGTAGTGAAGACGAAAGCTACGCACTTAATATCTAGATAAGACTTTGAACCTCGTACAATTTGATAAGAATGTGTTTCTATTCGGCAACCGTTTTGATGCGGCTCATAGTAACGAAATTAACGAAGTATTTTCATTAGTTACTTGCTTCATTCATGGAACTGTGGCCATGCTGCGACACTGATTCGAATAAATTGGCCCCAGTATTCATTTTACACCTGGTACTTATTTTGTTGATGTGTTCTGGCGAATCATAAATTTATGAAACGGAAATAAAACAACACCGCTCCCAAGCGGTGGTGGTGGTGGATAAACACAAAACCCCATACAAACACGTATATGCAAATATGTGTGTGTTTGTGTATGTAGGTGTATGTACACACATACACACACACATGTATGTATATATATATATATATATATATATATATATATATATATATATATATAACATATATATATGTATGTATATATGACAGGCTTCCATGCATTTTCTATCGAACATATTCACTCACCAAGTACTAGATAGTCCAGAGTTACAATAAAAGACACATCCCAAAGGTACCACGAAGTGGGTCGGAACCTGAAACAATGTGTTGCAGAGTGAGTTTCTTAACCCCACAGCCATGCCTGCGCTTGATTGGAAAGTAGAAGTGTCAATAATTGACCCTTCTACTATCCAATCAGTCGTTCTTCATATCGGAAATACATTCTACGCTGTGACTATCTAAAAGGGTATTTTCACATGCGGTATCATGAAAATGAGGGGCAATGTCTATGGGGATGGTCATTTCTATTGTTCTAAAGTAGAAACTCAATTACACTGAATAGTTTTGTTTATTCTATGTAAGAGAATCTGCAGAGAAACTGGACTAATATTTATCACTTGCTCACGAGGGAAAATGCCTTGCACGGTTCAGTTGTTGCGACTGTGAAAGCGTTTGTTCCTCCTCCACATTAAGTTCGGGGTTTTAGTAAAATGCTGTTGTTAAAGTATAAACAAAATTCCAATAGCTGGAAAATATATTTTTTCACATCAGTACATCTAGATTTAAGGAAAGCATTTTCGGTGCCTCAAAGATTAGGAAATTGATACGCGATGAGAGATTTCACAAATGTTTCAAAACTTTCTAGGCAATCACAACGTCAAATATTATTCTGAATTTTTTTTTTTTTCTTTTATGCCGAAGATTGCAAAAGCATATTACGATATGGAGTTTCTCTATTTTCCTATATCATCCAACATATGTGATTTTGCGCAAGGGTGTATGTATATATATATATATATATATATATGTGTGTATGTTTGACTGTGTATATGGGTGCCGTTTATCTTTTATATATTAATTGTTTCAGTCATAAGACCGCGCCAATGCTGCTACACCGCCTAAAAGAAGATTTAGTTCAGTGAAGCTATACTAGCACTTACTTTACTTTCTCTTTATTTGTTTTTTTTTTTTCAGTCCCTTACCTCTTCTATCGTTCTCTTTCGTCGACAAGATGTGTTATTACTATGCGAAATAGTTTCTGTTTGTGGAAAATTAATTTTGTTGCAGTACACCTTATTCCCCTTCATTGAGATATATGTACGCATGCCAAATTAGAAATTACATACACAGACACATGCACGCATACATACACACACATGAACATATATATATGTATATATATATATATATGTGTGTGTGTGTGTGTGCGCGTGTGCGCGTGCGCGCGCGCGCGTGTGTGTGTATGTCTTTGTTTGTCCCCACCAACCGATGCTGGTGTTCTAAGCTCCCCGTAACTTAGCGGTTCAGGAAAATAGATTGTAGAATAAGGCTGACAAAGAATAAGTTCTGGGGTCGATTTGCTCGACTAATGGCGGTGCTCCAACATGGCCGCAGTCAAATGACTGAAGCAAATAAATGAATAAAAGAATATATATATATATATATATATATATATATATATATATATATATAATTGCAGAAATATAGATATATAGACATAAATGTATTCATATAAATATATATACATCCACCCATCTCTCTTTCTGTATGTAAGTGCGTGTGTGTTTAAGTATGTATGCATGTATGTATTATGAATGGATGGATGGATGGATGGATGGATGAGTGTATATATATGTATGTATGTATGTATGTATGTATGTATGCATGAATGTATGCATGAACGAACGTATGCATGTATGTATGTATGCATGAATGTATGCATGAATGTATGCATGCATGTATGTATGGATATGCATTAGAATAGTGTAATAAAACGAATTCCATCTCGATACATTCCAATATCCGTTAAACTTTTCTACCAAGAATATTACAATATTTTCCAGGAAATGTTAACCGAATGCTCTATTTGAAAAGACGGAAGGTTTTTTTCTGACGAAAATTTGACAGTAAGCTTACTTTTTTGATAATGAAAAACCAGATAGCGATGACGGTAACAGATGAAGAATTAAGTCGCAAAGACTTTCTCTTCCCAACATGTATCTCAATATATTTGAAAAGAATCGATTTGGGCTTGTATAGATGTTAAATTTTACAACTCCAATGCTCGCTTATAGAGACATATAAAAATCAGCGTATATCATTTGAATAGCTCCCATGTTTTATTCTGATAATAATAAAAATATCTATAGTTTAGACAAAAGCATTATATAGTTTACTATACAATTCCTTAACCTTTAGCGATAACAATTCCCGTAAAAATACTTATATCACATCAATCAAGAACCAAAATATATTACCAAAGCAGTTAGAATAGATGAGAGAGTTATTTTATTTGCCCGTTCACTATTATCAAGCTAAAGAGCATAAAAGAAATACATTTCTGTAGCCACCTTAACCTTAGATCGAGGTTAATCAGCCAGGTTAATCAGCCATGTCGACATAGATAAAAAGACACGGCAGCTCAGCCTTGAATGTAGAGTAGATCCAATTATTTCAGGAAATAAAAAACACCATACCCTACTTTATTGAATAAATCGGTTAGTAATAGAATGACGTCGTAATATTTATTTTGATCTAACAAAATAAATTGTAGGTTCTTTCTGAATTACTAAACGGTCTATTTTACAAAACTGAGTCTTAGCTAATACAATCTCATACATTAGTAAAGCACGTATACATACATGCGCGCACACGTTTCGCAAACAATGCAGAATGCTTTCTTTTCTTTTTGTTCTTTTCGGAAATGATTTTTGGGTGATGAACAGAGAACATTTGTTTTATTTATGTTTACGTACCACTGATGAGGTTGAAATTTGTGAATTTACTTTAGACTTGGTCTACATAAGGTTACTGAATTCCAATTTTACATCCTACTCTGTCAAAGAGCGCACAAAATATGAACATTCATTATTTAGTTTACTTTTAGAGAAGATATATTTTATTATAGCGTATTGTGTTTGAAAAGCCATCGTTGATAGCTATCACGCAACAATTTAGTTTTTAGATATGACGTTAGATTGAGAGATATTTTTTTCCAGTATCAAATGACAGAGGAGAAGTTATTTTTAAAAAACAATTTACAATCATCCCTCTGATACTTTTCACAAATTAGTAGCAAATATCTTTGGAATAGGTAATTTTTATCTTCAGATGCACGTGCTTTTAAGCAATATATCACATTCCTATAATGAACAGGTGGCGAGAGTGATACGCAAATAGCATATTGTTAATATGCAAACATACAACTTCTCAAAGAAGAATAACGCTTGAACGATAGTGAGACTGAATTTTTAGTTTGCATGCTTAGTATGCAAGGAATTACGTAACTTGCTTTCTCTACATTTCACTAAGACGTACAAAAATCTGTAATGGAAATTCTACTAAAGTGTCCTGCTCTCGTAAAATATTCTTTACTTGTGTAAACGAGAATTATATTACGGCCAATCAAAGGCCATTTCAATGGCAATTGTACTGTGAAAAACGCTCATGTATCTATAAAATAAAGTAACTGTCCTCTTAAATTACTTACTATTACATACCAGGGCTGAATGATATTTCCTGAGTAATGCCATTAATGGAGTGACAGAGGTTACTCGCTCAAACAAACATACGTATATGTTAATAAAACTCCTTTTGAGTGTGTACTTGTAGGCGGTGTTTGTGTGCGCGTGCGCGTGTCTTCTCTGTAATTCTGGACTATTTTTTATTCTTTTTTCTAGAACTCCCCTTGTAAACACGGTTATAGAGCGTGCATACCGATGTAAACATTAATTTCCTTCTTGCATTTCACATTCACTATATATATCTTTTTCCCAAGACTTTAGGGTTTTATTTAATTTACATATCGTTATATACTCATTTATTTGGGTTTTTTTCTTTCCTTTACCCCTACTCTTTCCATAGGCTACCTTTGACGTTATATCCTCTAACGTTTTTTAAAACAAACTTAATAGCCTTCACTGAATTACTATACTTATCCATCATATTCTGTTAGAATGTCTTATTGACCAGTTTCATTTCTTCATTTTTCTGAAGAGAAAATTACATTGTTTTACATCATTTTATTCCTTTGGAATAATACCAGTGATATCTTCGAAACATGTGTCGGATGTAAAAGAATTTGAATAACACCTCCGTGTTTAACTCTCTCTCTCTCTCTCTCTCTATATATATATATATATATATATATATATATATATATAT
>NC_068981.1:11558704-11569845 GCF_001194135.2 Octopus bimaculoides | reverse complement strand
TATATATATATATATATATATATATATATATGCACACACATATGTACATATGTTCTCTGCTGGTTTTAGTTATTTTTTATTATTTATAATTAGTTTTTCATCTGAGTAAGTAGGTGTTTTCTAACGAAGTTACAAAGCTTCATCGTTGGAATGTAAATAACATCAACAATGTCGCATTCGAATAATGAGAAAAGTCTCGCATATTTTTAATCTTTCACTTACAGATTGTATCTTAAATGTGCGTCACAGTTAGTCGATTTCTTTTTCTGAAATTTCAAGCTCATATAGACCGTCAGTTAGGCAATTTCTCACAAAATCATATCTGCTTACTATTATTAGTATAAATGTGAATATATCATCTGCATATAGAAACTGAAAGTTTTGAAGCAGTTGGGCATTGTTATCCTGAGAAGCGTTTATCTTCGAAGCTTTTGTCCCTACTTATTCTATGGGTTATGCATGCATATGTGTGAGTATGTATGTATGTAAATATGCATGCATATGTAAATATACATGCATATGTGTGAGTATGTATGTATGCACATATGCACACACACACACACATATATATATATATATATATATATGCATGTATGTTTGTATGAATGTGCGTATGCATTATCTAGTTATGCATGAAGGCATACATGCATACATGCATGCATGCATATATATATATGCATGTATGTAGGTACGTACGTATGTATGTGTATGCTATTCAAACTTTGGGGTTATTAAACTTTATCGTTCTTGTGATAATGTCTAATTAAAGGCATATATTATTGAATGCGATATTAGATGTATTTTACTATCGATGTTTTCTCTTCTAAGGTTTTATTATTTCGGTTGCATGCTAAATTCCATATTGCTTTAAAGCAGGAATGAACTACATATAGATGCATTTTATTTTCCAAATGCTATTTCAGCTTTTATTCCCAATATATCGATTACAATTTGAGAATCACAGAAAAAGAAAACCGATGCATTGTAGAATGATATATAGGTGATATGTGATGTGAATGCTATCTTTATGTGAATTTGTCTTTTCATCGCCTTGAATTGATCACGTGTCATTAAACATTTTCCTCATCCTACCTATAATTTTCTTTTCATTTTCAGTATCGTGAAAAAGGACGTGTGAATGAGGAAAGTGAATGCATAGTAACCATCAACCGACGCTTTACCTCTAAAAGGTAATCAGCTAATAAGTAGTGGAAAAATTCCTCGTAATTTCTCAAAATGGTTTTTCACATGAAAGGAATTTTTCTTCGTTCCATTTGCAATTAGTCATTTATGGTAGTCTCTACAATCATAATCATCTGCTCACGCTATCAATACCGATCCATTTCTGTGTTTCTATTAGTGCAGATTGCAGTGTTGTTATCAACTATAGCTTCGCAATCTTCTCTCTGTTTTCTTTTTTAACAATGGTAGTTTGCATTTCGCACGTTTCGTAGAAATTACTTTTAACGAACTATCTGTTTCAGTGACTTATATAGATCATGCATACTTATAAATAGGTTCTCAGTAACACATTGTTATAGATATAGAAGAAAACAACGAAAAGTTCTCAGTCAAATAAACATGAAAATCTAAGCGACTCTCATAGTCATTACGTAAGGTATCGGTAGCAAACTAGAAGTAAACAGAATTTGTATTTACGTCATAATAATTTTAAAATTTCAACAAATGTGAAATAATTAGTTTTTGATGAGAGACTTCGAAGTGGATAAAACATATAATGAAAACCGTGTAAGGACAGAAAACAAAAAAAAAACATTACGGATAGTATTTTTACAGAATATGTGGAGACAGTGTCTACCCACGAGACATCAGAGATGTATAACGTTCAAAGAGGACTTCGGAGAGTATAAATTTAGAGAAAAAAAAAAAAGAAGCATAAAATTGATTTATTACATTGGTCCAACTACATTACATCAACAGGGAGTATGATGTAGACCACTGAATCGACCTTTGTAATATTATTTGCAAATGGTCGTAGGATGGGGTTAAGAAGCAAAAATAATTCCGTAAGAATTTGAAAGCAAAACGCAGATGGTTGGAAGGTATATGATTATGGTTTTTGTTTTTACTTACTTTCGCATTCATTAAACTGAAAAGAAGAAGAAGAAGAAGAAGAAGAAGAAGAAGAAGAAGAAGAAGAAGAAGAAGAAGAAGAAGAAGAAGAAGAAGAAGAAGAAGAAGAAGAAGAAGAAGGATATCGACGACGCCAACAAAGATTACGACGACGACGATGGTGATGATATCAATACAACACTTATGATATAGGCATAAGGTCAGCAATTCTTAAGGGAGCGCGTTAACTGATGTCATAGGTTCGGACGCTAAACCGGCGGTGTATTTTACCACAGAGGGAAGGATGTAGAGAATATTTGACTTTGGTAACATTCAAAATCAGAACGAAAGAGGCGGCGCAATTAATGCAAAGCATTGCGGGTAATGTTCTAACGATTTCTCCTAAGCTGACAAACATAGATCAAAAACATTTCAAAGAGAGACAAAAAATCGATTAAATCAACCCTGTGTTTTAATATGAGTCCTGGAAAACAGAATCAAAGGCGCATCGCAATAAATTTTGTGATTCTTTGTTGTATTAAATAAAGTTCTCAAATTCAAATATCGCTGAGTTTGATTAACATGACAGTGTTGTTTGGCAGATAAATAAAACAAATACCACTCACATTCTGTGATCAGTTTAATTCATCGTGGCCACCCAAAACAAAAGATATACTTATTAAGAATCAATATTTTAGGTAGGTAAACGAGTGATAATTCGGACAGAAGGCCAAAATTAAGTATGATAAATTTGGTTCATGAACACTATATTACATTGTTTCCTTTCCGGATGCAGATAAACGTTAACATCTGTACACCGAAACTTGAATGTCATACGTAGCGTGACAAAAGCTAAAATGCTGTAAGGGGATTCGAATAATCTATATCGTATCTTTTGTACCTCTTAAACATAAGTGGTTTTCTATTAATTTCAATGCGATTTGAGAAGCACGCAAATATATTTTCTCTTATTCAGTCTATATATAGGTGATGTTTAAAATAAGTAATTATGTAAGCAATCTTTTCTTCAAACATATTTTGTTCAATCTTATAACAACTATTGATTCATTGAGAATTTATTTATGATTGAATAACGAAGTGACTGAGTGAGAGAACACCCATATCTTCTAACCACTCATGATAACTGATGGTTATTCAGTGGAAAATTCTTATCTACGTGCCAGTCTACATCATCGGGAATATCGCCAGAGGCCTGACTTACTGACATGAATTATAGATGTGGTAATGATATGAATTATATTTACTTCGAAAGTGGGATGTATGGTTGTGTTGTATGGAGGAATTGAACGTGTGAATGAATGCTACGGATTTTAAACCATGAACCACTCGTGACTTTCATCATTTTCTTCATCAGATTCAGCGCAAAGCTGTGGCCATGATGGGGCACTTTGTTACCTCTTCTGTCATATGATGAAGAGAGAGAGAGAGAGAGAGAGAGGACATGTGCAATACTTTGTCTGCACCTGAGATAGAAAAAAGTAACGACTACAACAGCAAAATAAGCAACAATAACGTGTTTAATGATAGCACGTATTCCAAGAACTGCATGAAAATTGAAAACGACTAGATATCAGCGACCCACAATGTAGAGAACGAAAGTTTCAGTCACACACACACATACATACACACATTCACACTCCCTCACACACACACATTTATCTAAAGAGCACAAATAATGTAGATGCAAATAGCACAAGCATACACACTTGTGCAGTGTTTTTGCTGCTTTTCCCCATCTTCGCGTACTCTACACCATACATTCAAAACCCGAGGAGCAGAAGAAATTGCCAATGGCAGAAACCGTCTTTTAGTGTACGAAGTAAGTGCAAAGACCATTATTTGCATACCACCCAAATTTGGAGAACTTGATCGGATAATGAAGTTATTGGCCTCGAAATATGTAAACCTGATTGTTATAAAGTGTACATTTTTTGTAGCAATTTGAAAACAAAGTGTGATTAACTTAGTGTATAAGATAAGATGCCACCTCTAAGAGCGTATCCCAACGTAAGGGTGTCCGAATCGACAGGTTTTGCCGGAAATATTGGCACGACATCGCTGCCTGGATTTTGTCACCATTGCACAGCATGTGAGCGAGCGATCACTCTGTCGCTGCCTAGGCTTTGATATGCATTGAGAACCTCAACATGAAGACAGAATAGGATTATCAGGTTGATTCATATACAAGCGTATGTTTGTGTGTGTGACTGCAGGTGTAAAACATCATTTATTACAGCAACTTATAGCTCACAAGATTATTTCTGTTGACGCATTATCCATCAGTGTCTATACAGATACATCAGCAAGAAACTCTATTCGCAATGTATAAGATCCCGAAGACAATGAAATTTTTGAAGCTGATTTTAATCAGTTTTCTTCCGAAATATTTATTTTAGCAGGAAGCTATTGAGCTGCTGTTCCAAAACGTCGTAGAGTTTTCGAGAGAGGGTTGAAAGCAAACCGAATAAGTTATAGCTTCGTATTCTAGTCTTATTTGTCTCTGCAATTAACTTTAGAGATATTTGAACAAATGCGGTCATAAACTTTGCACATCTTAATGCATATAACCATATATTCTGGCAATATACCTTTGCTGTGGTGTTTCGCCAAAAATCAAGAATTGTTAGTGATTAGTTTTACTTGCCGACCGCAAGACAATAGCCATAAAACTTCAGTTTAAAAACATAAATTTTGCGTTTTGGATTTTTTTTTTTGTTTCAGCCACAACAAAGAACGTTGTCTTTTGTGCTATGTAATATGTTTTTCGTCACATATCACAGTACGATCAACAAATGGATGACCTTCGTTGCATGCAGACACGCAAACAGTGAATTTATTCGTTTAGCTTTAGCTCCTAAACCAGCAGCTGTTTGTCCAGCTTTCATAATAATTCAATGTGATACAAACGTCAAACAACTGTCGAATGTTTACATTACTTCGTGTGTAGCCTCTTTTGTCGTTTTGCCTAGTTTTGCATCTAAAATCACCTTCAAATGACTGTTCACAATTGGGGAACATCGACTGCGACCTTCCACATCTTCAGGATGCTTGTATCGACTTCACAGTTTTAGAATTTTAGCTTTAAGTTTTGCTAATCTATGTTTACTTTTTAAATACTTTGTATATACAGTTCACTCGACATTAATTTTCCCTACTTTAAACTGACGTTGAGAAGTAAACACTGAAAACAGTGCATTTAGCACAATATCAGGCTCTTTATTATCCGCTTCAGTATAGTATATTACATGAATAGAATAATGAAAAGCTTTCGCAAAAATACGCTTCAATTTTCAAATATAAATTGCCTCATTTTCGTTCCAGCATATATGACTCACGAGAGAAGATCCAGTTTCTATATGGATTGTACTAAATACTGCTGGAGATCTTTCTGCATAGAAGAGATACAGAAAAGATGGTGTTAGGCAGTCTCATTACTGTGAATGGATTTCGAAATATAAAAATTATGGCAGATTTTAAAGTAGACATTTTTATTGCGGTGTAACCCGTTCCATACCATCACCATTCTTTCTGATGTATGACAAGGCGATTTTCTTCAAGCATCCCAGTTTAAAAAGACAGAGGTTTTGGTGTTGTTCCTTTGTGCCCCACATCACTCCCTGTTAAATTACCAGCTCTTTCAATTCTGTTAATTGTTTAAGATTGAAACTCTACTTCTATGGTTGATATCATTCAGTTTTTATCTTTGTAAATTACTGGAAGCGTGGCTTCTGCTTTTTTGTCAATCCTTACTCCTCTTCATTGCTAATGTACAATATGCTAATGCCCACTCCTGGAAGGAGATAGCTGCTGGCAAAAATTACTGGTAACAACGAAAAGAAGACGATGCCACTTGATTACGCGCTGATTATCCTTGGAGCTATAAATCGGTGAGGTAGATGACTGATCTAAGATTTTCGGGAGACGTGCAGTAAAGACGCACCATGTATGGGCAACAGGAGAGCAAATAATTGCATGAGTTTCAGTAATACTGCATTCTCGGTTAGAGATATTGTCAGAGATACAAACTGATATAGGATGTGTTCACTATTAGGAAATATTGCTGACTTGTAATGACGTCAGAGCCTGATTCCAGGAACAGTTAATCGATCGGGTATTACATGAACTTCCCTATGAACAAACTGAAAAGAAAAGAAAACAAATTATCTAGAAGATACATTGTATCACTGAAAGGGTGAAAAGATAAATTAAACCGACGATTCGTAAAAAGGCATAGTTGCTGCATATG
The DNA here is from genome assembly GCF_001194135.2 of Octopus bimaculoides. Classification (NCBI taxonomy): domain Eukaryota; kingdom Metazoa; phylum Mollusca; class Cephalopoda; order Octopoda; family Octopodidae; genus Octopus; species Octopus bimaculoides. The sequence continues at coordinate 11,563,505 of NC_068981.1, read as the reverse complement.
TGGCAGTAAAGATCATAAGATAGCGTTCCGAGAACATAAACTGAATAATTATTGTAATTAGGTTGATACGAAACAGAATTGTTTGAGTGTTGGAAAATTTTTTTTTACATTATTCTTTCAACTTTTGTTCCAATCCCGCTTAGAAGAATTAGTGCGCCAGGCAAAATTCATTGCAGCATTTTGTCTGTCGTTACGTTATGAATTAAATGCCACCGAGGTCGACTTTGCCTCACAACCTTTCTGGGTCTATAAAATATGTACGAATTGAATGGTGAGGTCAATATAATCGACTTATCCCGTTCCCAAACTTGCTGGCCTTGTGCCAAAATTTTAAACAATTACTAGTATTATTATTATTATTATTATTATTATTATTATTATTATTATTATTGTAGGTAGAAGTTGATAGGGCGCCGAACAAAAATTCTCGGCAATTCTTTGAGATCTAATGACGCTCACGGCACCTTCGTCTTTCTTCCCTGCGGAGTTGATAAAATAGAGTATAGCTTATTTATACGGTGTTGAGGTATCGACTAACCATCTGCCAACAAAATGGCTAGCCTTTGACTTAAATTAAACATCATGAACATTATTATTGGCGGTCGAAGTATTGCCGTTTATGATGTTTTCTCGTGATTGTTTTAGTTACTATTATTAATTCAACTTCAATATCTTTCATTTTCAATATTATTGCCATATTTATAGTGGAATTCAATTTCAAACTATAAGGTTTCGTATTTATTTATCTTGGGTTAATAGTGGTATATTTGCTATTATGTTCAATGTCGCACAGTAATATATTCTATATGTTAAATATTTTACGTATTTTCAAATATGAATGTTTCAGCTTTATTTAGATGATGCAAATTTATTTCAAAGGCCGAAGTTCATTCTTTGTCTTAATTATACATTATCAGAATGTATTTTATCAATTATCTTTTGTTTAAACGAAAGTAAACTTCATGAACTTCACAGACAAATTTACATCTCGCACGTAATATTAAGAGGAATATAGTCACATTTCTATATAAGGCAATGTGAAATAAGAAATGACGTAAGAGATACATTTGCTGTCAAAAGAATTTATCGATATTTCCAACACTTTTCTAGAAATATGGCGGTATATATTTGAGCACATTTCCTTTTTCTTAAATACGGTATTTTAAATTTCTAATTGCAATCAGTGTTAAATATTATCTAGATGTTTTTGCAGCGAACATCCAACGGAGGAGATTACGACTCATACCCGGACCATTTTTATCTTTAATGCATCTATGGAATGCTTCACGCAAACTACATGATAGTTAGAACATTGACTGTCGCAAGAAAAGAAAAATCAGCATGAAGGCGTATTAAAGCTGAGCAAATCAGCAGGAGATCTTGTGGTAGACGAAGAATCAGATGACAAGATGACATATGTAATTTCAGTTGATGACACTTGAGAATCCAGCCGACATTGTAGTGGTGGTTGCTTCTGGTGGGATCCATGGAGGTGAAGCTGCGGGAATCTACACCTACAAACCTCACAGGAACAATGGGTAGAAAAAATGGTTGGATGGATTATTAAATATAAATATATTTACGCTTACATTACTCAATTGATGTTAGATATACGAGAAGCAAATTTAAAACGACCAATTCTTCGAATGACAAATAATTGATAGAGCTCACCAGCATAGGTACAAATATACGTGTATACAAACATATATACGTATATATGAGAGTACTGTAGTTCACTTGAATCATTGTGTATTGTTTGTAAAGAGTAAAAAGTTTTGAATGGTACAACAATGCACTATAATACAAAAAATACACTACATACCTTTTGTAATTTAGTTACCCATAGTCCGATGATATTTCGGAATACAATTCCTTCTTCAGATACTCTTAGATGGAGTCGCTGCTATTCCGAAATATCATCGGACTATGGATAACTAATTTACAACAGGTATATCGTCCATTTTTTGTATTATAGTGCATCTATTTAACATACATCTATGTACTATGTATGTTCATAAATATGTGAGAGTATGTATGTACTTTACGCATGTGAATCCGTATTATATATATATGTATGTGTATGCGTATGTATGTGTCTGTGTGTGTGTCTGTGTGAGTGTGAATGGGTATTTAGCGATTTCGTTTTATCTATTTAATATCCATATAAGCAAATTAGATTTATATATTAAATTCAAATATCAATACTCCTTTATATGCAAATTTCGACGAGGTCGACTTTGCCTTTCATCATTTCGGGAATGATAAATTAAGTACCAGTTGCGTACTGGGGTCGATCTAATCGACTGCCTCCCTCCCCACAAAAATTCGGGCTTTGTGCTTAGAGTAGAAAAGAATATTCCTTTATGGGAGGGCGGCGAGGTGGCAAAAAACGTCAGCCTGCCGGGTGAAATGCTTAACGGTATCTCGTCTGTCTTTACGTTCTGAGTTCAAATTCCACCGAGGTCGTCTTTGCATTTCATCCCTTTCAGGGTCGATAAATTATGTACCAGTTGCGTACTGATGTCCACCTAATCGAATGGCCCCCTCCCACAAAATTTCGGGCCTTGTGCCTAGATTAGACAAATATATTATACCCTATGCCTCCTGCAAATTTCAAATGTGTAGTTTTGTCATATGAATTTTACGTCTCTTAGGACCCTATATATTGTTTCTGTTAATATGTTTTTATTAATGTGTTTCCTATTACAATTAATATATATCTTAAATTGCCACAAAGAATAAAATATGAATGCGCATCGATTTCAAAGGATATTCGGAGAAGGAACGTAACAATACTCATAAATATTGTAAGCATTTTAAACTGGTTATATTAAGGCGATTGAAATTTAGCTTAAGAATACGTAGAATGCTATGTAAGCAGAGAATCATGATGACCTATTTGTGTGAAGAGCTTTCTGCAATGTATAAATGATGTGAATGCATACTGGTTTCAGATTTTGGTACACGAACAGAAATTTGGAGGGGGATGGTGTAAGCCGATTACACTGACCCCGAAAGGATGAAAGACAAAGTTGACCTCGGTGGAATGTGAACTTAAAACGTAAAACCAGGCGAAATGCCGTTGAGGATTTTGCCCAGCATGCTCATAATTCTGCCAGTTCGCAGCCTTGATGTGAATATATATTATTAGCCACAGCCAGTTCATGAATAAATACTTCTATCATGTTGATGAATGAATATCTCTCAGACCATTGACTGGCATTGATTGATTTCTGACGCGGTAATTGTATTTTTTTTATTAGATTGTGATGCGCTGTGTATTTAACCAATAGGATTTAAGCCAAGGCTTCATGCCTTTGTAATTTAATGAAACTTCATTAGACTGTAATTAATTAAGTTTAATTAGATTTTAATAAATTAAACTTAGCCTGTACGGCTGTATAACATACGGACACTACCGAGTCGTGGTTTGTTAATCGAACTGCCGAGTATGCGTTATTCGTGCAACATATGTATAAAAGATTTCTGAAGCTTTTAATAATTATAGCAATGTTGTATCAGTTACCAGGGCGAAAACCAATCAGTAAAAGGTGAAACTAATCTAGCTGAACCTTCTCTTTTTAATACCCAAAGAAGTGAATATGTATTAAAAAAAAAACGATATATATATTTAATTATACAGAGTAATTAATTAATTTTTATGTTTACACCTGTATTGTCATCTAAAAATATATTTTCTTCTGCAGTATCTCATACTACTTGTTGCATCACGGTTACTTGTAATAGGGAACAATTGTGCAGTACGTTTTGTACATTAGCTTTTTGAAATATATTTTGGTGCTATTCAGATGCTTGCAAATATTATGCTCACATTTATAGATATAGGTCAATGTAGAGAAAATGGGTTTGGATTAGGGATCATAAATGAAGTGAAACTGTTTTTCTTCTAATGTGTTCTCTAAATAAAACATTTGATAATATATATTCGCAGTATTGGAAGAGGGTTGACGCATAAACACTGCAGGCAATTGCAATCTTTGCATTTTCTATGTTTAAGATAAAATCTGATACAAATAATTAATAAGTAATGTTGAACGAATCATATTTCCTTCATGTTAGTAAAGAGAACGTTTATATGGAACAGGAGACAATGTTTCTGAAAACATGTTTTATAACACTGGCTTTTACTATGAAGACGAAAATGCGAATAAGTAGAAATAGATAGTAAACAAAACATTGTACATTACTATCTCTCAAATATTCAGTCAGCAATTGAAATAAGCAAATGATTTATTGTATTAAAGTGAATCTAATTAACGGAAAATCAGAATAATTTTCGAAGTTGTCATAGCAACTAATTCCAGTAAAAAATTTAATTCGTTCCGGCAACGAATGTGAAAGATTATATGAATAATAGAACTTGTCAAATAATTTCTTCATGTTACATATTTTATTTTAATAATAAATAGAATCTTTGAGTCTGAAAAAAGAATTAAAGGAAAAGAGATTTTAAAGATATGCAACTGAAAAATAGAAAGTAAGAAAAAAAATACTACATTGGTTTACTGATTTCAGCCAATAGGCTGTGGTCATGCTGGAGCACTGCCTTGATTCTCTCATATACATCCAAATGCTTAATTTCAGCTGGCAGTTTGTTTTATCTATATCTGCTTTTCAAGAGTTTATATTATAGACAAAAAGGCTCTCATATACACACATACAGACATATATACACACCAAGACACACACCTACACACACAAGCATACACACAGTTACACACATTAACACTCACATGCTGATAGATAGATAGATAGATAGAAAGATAGATAGATAGATAGA
>NC_068981.1:11556127-11558604 GCF_001194135.2 Octopus bimaculoides | reverse complement strand
ATAGATAGATAGATAGATAGATAGATAGATAGATAGATAGATATTAATTCTATATATACCTACTGCTGATGTACCTGCAAATGCTGTCATTATTTTATTGCGTGGTACAACATACATCTTTATGTGGGAGCGCTGTTTTGAATGTGTTTTCAGATATCGCCTCTACTACCTACCTTCAGTAACTTTTTCTTAAATGAGAACCATCTAGATTCAGCGCCTCCGTTCTTCATGGTCGCTCTTCTTCAGCTCATTCTTATTACACCCAGATTTTGAAGAGGTTACCACGGGAAAGAATTATTAATTCTTTACGTCTGTTTCCTTTTTACAAGAACCTAGTCCTTCGATAGTACTTTTGCACCTTTTGATATTTAGCACGTTCCCTACTTCGCACCTTCTTTATCTCAACTGCCAAGCTAATGTGTTGGCGACCTACATCAGATGGAAATATTATACTATTTTTTTATGTGAACGGGATCCCCGTATAATATATATATAATATTCAGAAGATGAACATTGATATATAGACAAATAGATATTTATACAGGGTGACCCAAAAGTAGGTTGCAGTTATAACGTAGGCACTTTAAATTTTTTTTTAAACATTTTATTACATTTCAATTTCTATCTTACAAACTGAAAATTGAGCTTGAGAAAATTGACTAAATTAGCATAGTATAATGGCTTCATATTTTTTTTTTTTTATAATTAAGATCTACATTGTTAATATATTAATGCGAAAGTGATGGCTGAGTAACTATAAACCTACATTTGGACCAACTTGCATGTTTACAGAACAGATTTACAAGGAGTACAAAAGATGCAAAAAAGTAAGGCTAGAGGGCATGGCATTTCAGGGCTGAGAACTGTTTCTATGGACTCGGAATTACATAATTGTTATAATGGTGGTAGCTGTTGTGCGCAAAAGGTGAAAAATGTACAACTTATAGTGGAAGCATGCATAATTACCGTAAACCTTGCTTCTATCTTCAGTGTGGACATATTGGAATCAAACATACACACACGCACGCACGCACACACACATGTATACATGTATATATATATATTTATATATATATATCAGGTTGAGTAAAACGTGAGTAACATTTTGAATCATGCAGAATCTGTACCGGATTTTTGCAGCGTTTTGAATTTTCTTAACATTCTTTTACAATTGACTGATATTACAGACAGACTTACCCAAATGCATCAATAAATTAACAGATATTTTTTATGCTGTCACAATCGACTGAAATGGAAACTCTCAAAGCGCAATATACCAGCAATTTTGCTATTCAATTTTAAAAAAGGACATGAAAGAGCTGAAGCTGCTCGCGATATCAACGAAACTCTTGGTGGGAAAATGACCAGTGAGTGGTCTCCTCGAAAATGATTTAAACGATTTCGCAGTGAAGACCTGAGCCTTCAAGATCGTGAGCGTAGTGGACGCCCATTTGTGATCGATGAAAGTCAATTAAAGACTGTCCTTCAAACAGGTCCACGTAAAACCACACGAGAACTGACAAAAAACTTCAAGTTAGCAGGAAAACTGCCTGCAACCATCTGCATGCGATCGGAAAATAAAGTAAGGTCAACAAATGGGTACCACACGATTCTAATAGAGTTCAAACAAAACGCAGATATGTAATTTGCTCGTCGCTTCTTCTCCGTAACGAGACCGATCCATTTCTCGATAAAAAGTAATTTATTTACAATAATCATAAAAAAAGCGTTCTTCGTAGTGGTTGGACCAAAACGAAGTACCGAAAAGAAGGTTATGGTGACTGTTTGGTGGTGTACTGCTGGATGCATCCTTTATTACTTCTTAAAACTCAGAGAGACCATTACTGCAGAAACATATTGCCTTGAAATTGCTAAAATGAACGAAAAACTGCTACTCTTCCGTCCCAGTCTGGTTAACAGAAGAGGGCCAATCATTCTTCATGATAATGCTATACCACACTTTTCACTAATGGCACTCCTGTAGTTGAGAGAACTTGGATAAGAAGTTCTTTGCACCCACTCTATTCCCTAGACTTTCTCCTACCGACTACCTACTTTTTCAAGTACCTTCATGGTTTCTTACGAGAGAAGGAGTTAAAAATCAAACCGATGCTGAAAGTACGTTCGAAGAATTCATCAGCTCTAGAAATCCAGATGTTTATGTTTAGCGGAATAAACAAATTTGTAACTCATTGGCAAAAGTGTATTGATTGCAATTGTACTTACTTTGGTGAATAGCATTTCCGCATTGTTGAACTATAATTGTGATGAATTCGAATTTTCGAAACGTTGTTTACTTTATATTCAGCACACACACACACACACACACACACACACACACACACACACACACATATATATATATATATATACTGAAAATTTTAGAAATAGCAGTCAAAGAACTACTGATTCCAAACTACAAATTTTCTCTAAAGTGGATGGCGATATTTATGGCACACATAGAACAAAAAACCGGA
>NC_068981.1:11554402-11555581 GCF_001194135.2 Octopus bimaculoides | reverse complement strand
ATATACATACATATGGATAGATGGGTCGATGAATGGATGCATGTGTATAGGAGTCTATGTGGAGAATGCGCGCGTGTATATACAGGCACACATATATTCATACACGTACTTTTGCTTATTCATGTATTCATATATACATATATATGCGGACGCGTGTGTGTATATATGTGTGTGTGTATCTATGTGTGTGTGTATCTATGTGTGTGTGTATCTGTGTGTACGTGTATCTATGTGCGTGTGTATCAGTGTGCGTGTGTATCTATGTGTGTGTGTATCTGTGAGTACGTGCGTGCGTGAGTGTGTGTGAGGATCGTTTAGTTCAGAATATATTTTATGGATTTCTAGGCTGTAAAATGACTCTAAAATATTTGGTCTACAAAGCTTAATATATTTAACTTCACAATATATAAAATTCTAAGTAATCAAGTAATTAAATATTTTCTAAAATGTGAAAATATTGTACAAAACATTTATTCATAATAATTCGAGATAAAATTTTCGTATTAGCATTTTTTCATATAATTCACGACTATTAAAACTTCATTAAATATTTAGATATCATAAATACATAGGAAATAAGAATATTGAATGAAAATGCATTATGCTCATCAAGTATTTATGATACGTATTATTTCTCCTTAATCTCTTAGTTAATAACAGATATTTTTTCTGATAAAACATGTTTCATACAAATAACATTTCTATATGATGTATGATTAAAAACTAATGTATATCATAAAAAATTCTTATCTCTTTATGAAGTATACTCAAAATATAATAATTTGATTCTTAGCGATACATAAATTTACTGACTGAATAGGGCAGCATGTAGACATTTTTGGGCGCCATCATAATTACTTTTTAGCTCAATATATCCGCCACACTAAATAATTCCATTTCATAGTTGGTGCTTCTACATTTTTCTGTTTTCGGCGTTTTCGAAACATTACAATACATTCCAAAATACAAGCACTGGCGCAAAAACATACAAGTAAACTTACACACACACATACATACACATACTGACACACACACACACACACACACACACACACACACAATAATTAGACTGCGGCCATGTTGGGGCATCGTCTTAGAGAATTTCAGTCGAAAGTATCGACCAAGGCATCTATTTCTTTTGTATAGTGTCGTACTTGTTTCTGTTAGTCACTTATGCCA
>NC_068981.1:11551109-11553300 GCF_001194135.2 Octopus bimaculoides | reverse complement strand
TATATATATATATATATATATATATATGAAGAAAAAGAAAATGGAGATTGGGAAGTTAATAATTGTTTATTGACAATAGATCAATCATCATCCCTTTCACTTGTTTCAATTAATACTCAGTGAATCAATTATATATTAAATGCATATAACCTGTGCATAATATTTTCAGAGGCAAAAAATAGTATACTCTTGGATGTTTGATATAAAACCACAAACACATATATAAAACTTCCTAGGGTATACTATTTTTTCCTCTGAAGATATTATGGTTAGGTCATATGCATTTAATATTCAATTAATCCACTGAATATTAATTGAGACAGCTGTAAGAATGATGCTAAATTTGTTATTAATAATAAACAAATTATTAACTTACAAATATTCATTTGTTTTTCTTCTTTTATATGAATATAAACTATATGTTTATATATATATCTGTGTATACCTATTATTTTAAGGAAATAATTCCCCACGAATAATGAATATTGAACCAGTATATATATATGACGAATAAGGAGAAAATGGAGAGATAATTGATAAAATTATTTATTAATTATGAAATGTGACAACATCTCTGACAACCGTTTCGTCTCAGAAATTTTTAGATAATTAATTTATAAAGTTAAAATCATTATAACATGAATCTCTTCAAAGATATTAAGGATATGCCGACCAGTAATACATGTTGAGATAAAGGCTAGAAAAACGTTAACTGACAGCAAATGTATAAAAGGAGTCGGTTACAGAAGGTCTCAAACTGACATATGGGGAGACGTTAGTGTATATATGTCTTAAAGAAAGAAAAGATGACATTAATGTGATACTATAGGGTATTGAGAAGGAGTAAAGAAAAGGAGAAAAAGAAAATGAAAAATAGAAGCAGAAAAACACTTGTATTCTTAAATATATAATAATTCGACAAACCAGGAAGCAGGTGGTGTATATTTTGTGTCTTAAATGAAAGAAATAAAACGTAGATTAAAATAATATTAAAGGGTATTGAGAAGTATAAAAAGAAAATGGAAGAAACAGGAAGCAGAAAAGCGCAAGTATATAAAAAATATATAATAATGTCATATAATATCATGCATATTTATAATACTGTAATAAAAAAAAACTTAATGCTATAAAGTTTCATTCAAGTAGAAGCAAACAGTGGCAAAATATGTCTTAACCGAAGTTATCAGAAAGGTATAAATAATTTTTAAATATAATAATAATAATAATAACATATTGTTCATGATTATAATCATACTGTAATAAAGTTTAATTAAATAAATGAGTAAATAGCAAATCCAGAAAAATATTAAAATAGAAAATATCTTAAGGAAATTTATTTGAAGCTTTTAATAATAGTAATAATAAACTATCAGAAGGTAAACGATTTTAAATTATATAAAATTTCCGACCTACCGCATTCCGGTAAATAAACCGGAAATAAATCTGCTATGAAGCATCCTTAAGAGGGTAACATAATATTAAGAAAATAATCATTATGTAAGAGGAAATACGTATACATAAATGAATTAACTGAAAATAAAATAAAATAAAGTAAATTGCAATGAATTACGTAAAGTACCTTCATTCATAGCTAGGATGGAGGGAAAAGTATTTCTATATAAGCAGCTGAACCGGAAAAAATTCAAATAATGTATATCCTAAAACGCTATCAGCAGTAATGATAATTTATTTATGTATATAAGCGGTGAATCAGGAATCTGCTCAATGTGCTATTAATTTAGCACATGTTAGTACTAAAATATGAAATAATATGACTAATTATAGTATTAATAATACGAAACCTAATGGAGAAATAAGCTACATTGTATATTAGAAATAAAATATTACATTCATATTTATGTGTATATACATATATAGAGAGATATATAAAATATATTTTGTCATTTGCATTTGCATACATGTCTAACCCATTTGTCTACATTTTAAACTTTTTTAAACATTAATCTTCTCATTAAAATCAGCATATTTTAACATCGGTTTTATGTATTGATATATATTTACCTTTACATTAATATTCATATATATTTTATCCTGCATTAATATTCATATATCATATATATTAATATATTTATCTCTTTCCCATAAACGATATTAAATTTAATTTAAATTCTATGATCATCGCAATTCATGTAGCTTTTACCTGATGTTTATGCGTATAAATATATATATA
>NC_068981.1:11541204-11544567 GCF_001194135.2 Octopus bimaculoides | reverse complement strand
ATATATATATATATATATATACTATATATATGCATCCCAGCTATGTGTGAAGGTATTTTATGTAATTCATTGTAATTTACATTATTTTATTTTCGATTAATTCATTTATGTATAAGTGTTTCCTCTTACATAATTCTTATTTTCTTAATATTATGTTACCCCCTTAAGCATGCTTCATAGAATATTTACTTCAGGTTTATTTAACGGAAAGCAGTATGTCGGAAATTTTATATATTTTTAAATCCTTTACGTTCTGATAGTTTATTATTGCTATTGTCTTTTACCTTAAAGGCTTGAAATAAATTTTCTTAAGAGACGAACGGATATAGTTTGTATTATGATATTTTCTCTTTTCATATTATTCTGGATTTGCTATATACCCATTTATTTAATTATACTGTATTGCAGTATGACTATAAATATATACAATATGTTATTATGATCACTATTATTATTATTATTATTATTATTATTATATTTAGAAATTATTATTATAATTATATTATATTTAGAAATTATTTATCCCTTTCTGATAACTTCGGTTTAAACATATTTTGCCACTGTTTGCTTCTACTTGAATTAAACTTTAGAACATTAGTTTTTTGTATTGCAGTATTATAAATAAGCATGATATTATATGACATTATTATATATTTATATACACATGCACTTTTCTGCTTCCTGTTTTCCTTTTACTTATACTTCTAAATACCTTTTAATATTATATATTAATCTTTTTTTCTTTCATTTAAGACACAAAATGTACACTATCTTCTTACCTTATGCTGGTTTCTAGAATTGCTATTATATATTTATGAATATAGGTGTTTCTCTGCTTCCATTTTTCTTGTTCTGTTTTTCTGTTTTTTTTCTTTTCTCCTCCTCAATACCTTATGATATTATATTAATCTCTTCTTTTCATTCTTTAAGACGTATAGTATATACTGTCTTCTGGTTCGTATGTTAGATTGACTTTTTCTGTAACCGGGTCTTTTTGCATATTTGCTAGCAGTTAACGGTTTTATAGTCGTTATCTCAAAAAGTACTTCTAATCGGTATATCCTTACAACCTCTGAAGAGATTCACATTTAATGATTTTAATTTTATAAATTAATTATGTAAAGAGTTTCGAATCGAAACGGCTATGAGAGATGTCATATTTTATAATTGATACATCATTTTATTAACTACCACTCCATTTTCTCTTTATTCTTTAAATATATGAATATGAACTACGGTTTCTAATGTTACCCTATAGTTGAACTTTCTATAGATTGGTAACTAACCAGTATTTTCATTGGATTTATGATGAGTTAATGAGTTTTCTTACCTTTACCTTATATATAATTCAAATTCCGCCGAGGTCGACTTTGCATTTCTTCCTTTCAAAGGGACGATAAATTAAGTACCAGTTGCGTATTGGAGTCGATCTAATCGACTGGCCTCTCCCCTAGAATTTCGGGCCTTGTGCCTAGAGTAGAAAAGATTATTCTTCCGAGGTCGAATGTACTTTTCATCCTTTCGGGTACGATAAATTAAATACTATTTGCGTACTGGGGTCGGTCTAATCGACTGCCCCCCCCCCCCAAAAAAAACAAATTTCGGGCCTTGTGCCAAGAGTAGAAAAAGAATCGTTAGTACGCCGGGCAAAATGCTTAGCGGTATTTCGCCTGCCGCTACGTTCTGAGTTTAAATTGCACTGAGGTCAACTTTGCCATTCATCCTTTCGGAATCGATCAATCAAGTACTAGTTGGGTACTTGGTCGATGTAATCGACTTGTCCCTTCCCCAAAAATTTCAGGCCTTATGCTTATAGCAGACACGATTAATCTGTTAACGGGTAAAACTGGTATCCTGGGCAGAACGAGTAATTTCCAGTTTCTAGCGACTTTCTCCCTACCTGTTTGAAAGTTTTACATTGCAAGTATTGGATAACCATTTTCCACTATGGCATCATCGTTGGGGGTAAGAATTAATCAGCATTGTGGTTGAAGTTTAGAGTTTGAAGCATTCATGTGACAGGTACATTTTTATTCGAGAAATCTTTTTCTCAACTCTGAGTTGATTATAATTGAGGCTGCTAATAAAATATCTGGATAACCTTTTCTATTTGATAAAGAATATTTCTTCTCTGCTGAATCCATAGATAATTTGCGTCCCACACTAATATCTAATGCCATAATTTTCAATTTTCAAAAAATTTACTATTTTGGGGCAAAATGAGTAATGACTAATTTTAAGAATTTATCTTTTACTGCTTAGTGCTAAATATATCATTAAGAGAACCACTCCAATAGATTGGGTAGAAGCTATAGAAAATATTGTATGTTGACGTTTTAGATTTCGTAGTGTTTTGTTAACTTGTCAGTTTTCCATGATCTTCTCTCATTTGACTCATATTTCTTAAATTTTGTTGATTTTTAAAAATCTTTCCAATGTCCAAGGAGAGATACTGATGAGTATGAGTCTTTTCCGAGAAATAACTCTTGAGACATGAAGAAGCAAATCTACCTATTTTCTTTTACTCATTTTACCCCATCAAAATTTGCTTTTGATTCCTACTTCGAACTAGTTAAGTGGTCTTTCGTAGTAAATGTCTAATATAAGTTGGAAGTAATCCATTTTGGCCTCGGTCTTAAAATTTTTCGTGCATTAAAAAACAATGACGAAAAGCCATTTAAAACAGGAATTCTAAAAATCCATGTCTTTTAAATGTATGTGTATGTGTGTATGTGCGTGTGTGTATGAGTGCGCGCGTGTGTGTGTGTGTGTGTCCACACAGACAAACATTCATACTGCTTAAAATGCTATATTTTCTTAAATTTGCCTCACTTTACTGTATTCCACATTCTGAAACATTTGTAATTCGCATTAAAAATAGCTAATCTTACCGCCTCTTCCCTCCTTCATAGTACTTCTCAAAAATGAAGGGAATGTCAAACACCTCAAGCTGATGTGTGAAAAACGAAATTAGAATTTTGAAATGTGTATCTATAGAACGATAATATCAGATGTATGTTCAAACTTCGTCTGCTAACAAGTGAAATTCAATTATAAGTCAAATACAAGTTTTGACATTTAAATTTGGTAATTTTCCAAGATTTTAATTCATGTCTATAAGGGGACCCTGAAATTGAAGTACCCCACCACCTATACTCTAAATTAAGGTCCTGACTGTAAACATAATTTTCCTGTGAACCGATGAGCTGCCTTACTTTATCGCAGTTACTCGTGAAGATATCAAATATTGTATAGTGCTGAGCAAACATATTAATACGAACATGTATGCATAATTTCTTCCAATCTGAAAAATTAAGGTATGAAAACGGAATGAAAGTCGATAAATTCATATATATATATATA
>NC_068981.1:11537319-11540509 GCF_001194135.2 Octopus bimaculoides | reverse complement strand
ATATATATATATATATATATATATATATATATAAACATTATATATGTGTATGCATGTATGAGAGGCGGTAACAAAATGTTCCCGGACTAGTTCTGCAGCGTACCAAGGCAAGGCAGCCCACAGTTACTTGTGCAGTGAGAACTAGCCGTGACTCTCATGAGGTACTGTGCCGAGTGACATCGCTGTCTTTACTTCACAAGTTGTGAAATTTGTGTTCTTATGATCAGGTGTATGTTGTAGTCTGTGATGCTGCCTTGGACAGAAAATCGGAACAAAAAGGCAACGTGAAAGTTTGCGTTAAACTTGTGAATTCTATTACAGAAACATTGATCAGGATTTAACAAGCTTACGGCAGCGAGACAATGGGTGGTACGCAATGTTTTTATGTGGTACGGGCGCTTCAAAAGCGGAAGAAGATCTCAGGAAGACAATGAGCGATGTGAAAGACCTGCTACGTGCGTGATACCTGGAAATCTAGTAATCTGCATCAAGAATACGTCCTCCAGAAACAGATCCTCAATGTAGAGCTTTACTGCAGCGTTTTGAAACGTTTGAGGGGGAACATTCGGTGAAAGCCACCGATGATGTAGAGCGCAAGGCATTGGATTCTTCACCGAGTAATAAGTTTCTCGCCCGTTACATGATATCGCGTCCGCACTCGCTGTTTCCGCCAGATTTAGCACATGGAGACTTCAACCACTTACTTATCCGATGAAAATGGAGCGCAGAGATCACCGTTTTGATAATGATGTTAAGATCCAGAGCGAATTGCAAAATGTCATATCCTTCGAAATAGTCACCTTGCGCAAGAAGATGATATTAAAATTTGGTTCCGGATATTGCAATTCATTTCAACAGCTGAGGGAACAGGTGCAATGTGAAATACTGTATCTCGCTTAAAAAACACAACACGCAGCCATGCGCCTTCACAGAACAAACATACGCAAAAACATATATATATATATATGTGTGTGTGTGTGTGTATGTGTGTGTGTGTGTGTGTGTGTGTGTGTGTGCATATATGGGTAGAGTATGTCACTAACGATACAAATAATATGAAATACGGAAACAAACGTGTTAAATATGTAAACAACGAGAATAAAATGAAGAACAGGACACGTAAAAGCAGAGAAATTACCCTTCATCAGTTGCCAGCTGTCTCACTACTCATTTTCAGCATGCAACGACAATATGTGTCTTCAAAGGCAGCTGCTCCCATTAATTCTAAACTAAAATTTTGGATTTATGGCGGGTCAAAGTTGGGAAAAAATAACATGACAGTGGAGACGTACAAGGAAACCGAACGAAAACCAACATGAAGCGTATAATAGCTCATTACATGGACATCTCTCTCTCTCTCACACGCTCTCTCTCTCTCTCTCTCTCTCTCTCTCTCTCTCTCTCTCTCTCTCTCTCTCTCTCTCTCTCTCTCTCTCTCTCTCTCTCTCTCTCTCTCTCTCTCTCTCTATCTCTCTCTTCAGCGGTCGCACTCATGATACTCATTTGTGTATAAACCCCCTAGGAAAAACATAGTGCGAGGAAATTATTCTCGCGTGAGAATGAATGATATGTTTTATGGTTGCAGATTCGCATGAAATCGAAAAATAAAGCTACGCCTAGATCAAGCAGGCTTCAGCTTTTAAAATTTCAAGACTCAAAATTTAATATTTCTAGCAAATCCGCAAGGCTTTGATAAGATATTTATTAAATGAGCATACGTTATAAATTACTGAGCTCACATCCATCGAGAAAACCAATTTTCTTTTTGTTTCTTCGTTTTTTATTTTGTCTCTTCGTTTTTTATTTTGATTCTTCGTTTTTTATTTGTACTTGAAACTTGCATTTATGAGCCGATATTTCCAAGCATGCCTTATAGTTACGTATGCATATATACACATAGACGCAGAGTTCCTGTATTAGGCTCATGTAGCTATTTTTACTTATTTTTTTAATACATGTTAATCTATAAAATGATTTTAAAATTTGTTTTAAAGTATTCAAAGCTGTCGTCAAATAATAGGACGAAACATGCCAAGAGTTTCCACTTCAAAGACCTGTTTTCAATTATCTAAAATAACTGGGGAAATTATTTCTGCATTTCGTTAATTTATCTCCCTTTTTCATTGAGAAACATCCACAATTACTAAATTTTCGATATCTGACTCTAAGAAAGCATTTTAAAATATCATTTTGTGATATCATGCTAGCGTGTATGTTTGAGTATTTGCGCTTGTGTAAGTTTGTGTGTGTGTGAGTTTGTCTGCGTGTATGTGTGTCTGTATCGTATGTAATATATTCCAGCAATCCCAAGGGAGGGCGTAAGTGGTACTTATTTTATCTACCCTGGTACTTATTTTATCTACCCTGCAAAGATAAAAGGCAAATTCGACCTTGTCGGTTATAACATACAATATACCAAACTTTAACCTTAAATTGAAGCCATCAGAACTATTTCAAGCCACTGTTTGAGATAGATCCGTTAAGCTCCCATTTTTTTTTTGTCACTTTTAATATAAAAAATATACTGTCATATTCTTGACAACAGAGGATATGTAATTCATCACATGATAAAAATATCAATATATATATGTAGCTATCAATTCGTTTTAGTTTTATCTAGACCGAACCGTCTAATTTGAATTGTTAAGTTGATAATCAATGACTCTATACATTTTGTTCCAATTGAAGTACTCCGATATATTCAATAGAGTTTTTATGCTTATATTATATTTTTCATTCACAGGGAAATCATTCATTTTTACGTAAAGTACACTCATATATATTAGGTGTAAAGCATCAACGTATTATTACTTGTAGCTGCTTTGGAAGACCAAACATATATTCCCTTTACATCCAATTACTAGCTAATGTATCAAAGAGCTTTTGGCATATATTTCTTTCTTCTCCTGTCATTTGATATTGCATAAATTATAGACGGTGTAGCTGATATACAAGACATAACTACGAACAAAGACGAACGCATAAGATTAATAAACATACATGCATAGTCAAACAAAAAACAAGCATACGCAAACACACACACACAAACACAGAGAAACACACACATATGCAAACACGCACGCGCGGACAATTATGAATATAAGGAACAAAGCGAAAGAGCTTGTTCATAAATTAGTTACGTGTATGCATATGTTTATATGTGTATATATATATATATATATATATATAT
>NC_068981.1:11536228-11536778 GCF_001194135.2 Octopus bimaculoides | reverse complement strand
ATATATATATATATATATATATATATACATAATGTGCCACTAATAATTGCCACATACGCAAAAAATCCAGAAATGTATGTCAAATATGATACAAAAATAATTTCCCAAAACTATAATCCAATATTTGATGGCAGTTATGTCGTGACAAAGTATTAGAATGTGACGTATTGCCACTAATCAAAAATACACCGGAGTTGATGCCATAAATGCATATAATGTAACGGAATTTGTTTTTGTTTCATATTTGTAGAAACGAGTGACAGTGGTGAACACTTACAAAGAATCTTGCAGATATAACTTTTAGACATACATAAACAAATTAGATAATTACTATAAAAATGTTCCTTGAAAAATATGCCGGTTGAGTAGGTTCGGGTGCATCATTATAGAAAGCGAATAGTAAGCTTATAGCACTAACAGCAATACAATTGTCATTTTATCAGTTAATGAAACCACGTTTGTAACGAGAATTGGAATGTTTATACATAAATATATACATATGTATATACACATATATGTACTCTCATAAAGCTTTGCATCTATATATATA
>NC_068981.1:11524517-11533647 GCF_001194135.2 Octopus bimaculoides | reverse complement strand
TAGATAGATAGATAGATAGATAGATAGATAGATAGATAGATGAACATAGACAAATGCGCGTGCGCATAATTATGTTCACACACATACATAAATGGTTTAATATGTTCTTAGAAAAATGAGTATTTGGTAAATATTACAGACATACAAGAGAGAAGGAAGTCGGCGTATAGCCTGTAGAGAAGATCAAAGATGTAACGCATGATTTAATAAATTACTGAAAACAACACAATAAATAAGTTTATTTCCATTTAAGTAACTGGCGTATTTTCTTTTAAACAAATTTCTATATTTTGAACATTTGTTTTATCTCCGCACAGATATGCTTCCATTTATTGAATTAAAATATTTTCAATTCTCGTCATTGTAGTTTTAAGGTTTCTCTATATTTATATGTCTGTATATAAAGAACATTAAAATACATAAGTGAATATGTTCGTTCTTACATTGCTAAGTAGGTCAAAATAAATTTTAAATATACGTTGCTTAAATGTCTTTAGCATAATCTCGGAGAAAAAAAATTGTATTTTAAGTAATTTCTTTTATTCGAATATATGGGCAATTTTGTTGTGATAATGGTATGTTTAAATGTTTAGTAATACCACAAGCGTAAGTTTAGAATTGTCCTGAAACGTACTTTTAAATCAAGTGAATAAATATATGTTCAGATTTTGGGATATTGTATCGTGCGTACACGTACATCTACAGAAACATAACTATAAAATCGTGCACAACAATACCGATGTATGCATACGAACATGCCCGTACATACATACATAAACATATACACATGTATACACATGCCCTCTCACTCCGACGAATTATCGAAATAGATATGGTTTGTTCTGACAGTAATGCTACTAAATAATACTTTACACGATCGACCTTTTTACTGAAGAACACAGAGTAAAATCTCCCAATTTAGGACTTTCAAATCTTGCGATTTTGCGTTACGTTTACTGTTCTCAAACATATAGGAATATCAGATATTTTTCAGAATGATAATTCACAACTAATCCTCTTTCCCAAAATCTTCGATAGAAGCATATTGGTTGGTTTGGTACAAGTATCTTATCATTAAATACAGAGTGAGTAATGATATCACAAACTCCCTGACGTGTCGTCGCCCCCAGGCGAAGTAGGATCTCCCAAGACATATAAATAGAGGTAGTCTGGCCGTGGTAGGTGTTAAGTAGCAGTCGAGTAGCAGTCGAGTAGCAGTCGAGTAGCAGTTGTGTAGCGGTTGAGTAGAGATCATCCGAAGGTGCTAGATAGCAGTAGCATGAGACATAACACTACCATTGGCGGCTTTATGATTAACTACGTACATTCAATGAGAACTGCTAATAGTTCACATTTTGCCGCTTTAGCAGTTTAAATTCCACATACATGGCGTATCTGATTGAAAATATTTGTAAAGTAAGATATTACAAGCACATATTACTATAAAAATATAAACCAAGACTGTATGAGGCAACCTGAAAATCCATGCAATCAAGTTTGTATTGTCGTTTGTAATTTTATCTTGTGTCATTGGGAATATAAATTTGGTATGTATATAATCTGTTTAACACTACTGAGACAATGTTTAGATAACTGAAGAAACGAATAGTTCGTAATATTATCTCCTAAAATCCTAAAATTCCTGGAACCATACTAAATAAAAAGCACATTCGAGAAAAAAAGGATAGTAAGGTTCTGGAATGAAATTGCTGTGAAACAAATGACACTGTGACTGATGAATTAGTAGAGGACGAGAAAGGAGTTAGGAACAGGAGTTGTATAAATCCAGCATCAACGAAACTGCCCCTAAGAGGCTGTGCAACATCGCGGAACTTTACTTCTAGAGTACAAAAAGATATTTGTTTCAGTAACTGACTCATTACTCTTTTTCATGGTTGTATCTGATATTGTATAAATGATTAGCTAACGAAAACCTGAATCAACTATTATAGGTAAAATACGAATGATATTATTGAGGGTATTAATTCAGTAAATAGACTCATAATGTTAGACATTATATTGCCAATGGTGTGCAGCTGTATTTAAGAAGTTTCAATTATCATCAAATACTTTTATAGAACATAGGAATGGGACTTAGTTATATTAACACTTTCTAATTGTTAGTCAAAGGAAAAAAATATTTCAATCATACAACGTATACGGAAAGCAATGGCCTGATATTTAGTCATCCGTGTCTTTAATCATGAATACTCTAAGTACAACAGAATACACTAGAATGTTGCATAGAGTGGTGATGTGAGTAATGCTGGTGTGAAAATGAATATCTTATTGGGCATTAGTAAAGGGAGAAAGTATAACATTACCTCTGTACAAGACAATTCGTTAAATCATAGCAGTTTTATAGAAGGTTCGATCTCCTCAAGAATTATCGGGCGAGTACTATTGTTTCTTGTGATCCCAGAAAAGATGAATTAAACAAAGACGTAGATGGAAAAACGCACTATAGTTATGTGCGAGAATTTATCCTGTCTGCTAGAAAATACAAGCAATATAGAGTGTAAGAATTGGCTCTTCTGAATCTCTGAGAGGCATATCATATTTGAGATGAATGAATACACCCTTGATATTCAGAAACGGAAGTTGGCTCCTAACTCACATAAGTAAGAAGGATTTCAATGTGCTAGTATATTACGGCCGTTTCAGGCGAATCCATTTAATCGAACAATGCAAGGAATACCTCAATTTCAAAACTACCGCCACCTTCGGATGCAAAACATAGACTTTCAACATACAGGATACTCCATTATAGTCTCTAGCAAATATTTCACCAGAACTAGAGAAAGGAAGAATCCCATGTTGCTATTATCCTAGTAGAATAAAACTAAGGAGATACACATAAATACATATTGATTTTTTTTTTTTTTCATAAGTATGATGCTAAGTCTCCACGTTTAAAAAGTATATATTTTTAAGTAAGTATATATACGGTAAGTATATATAAAGTAAGTATATATTCTTTTCTATTCTAGGCACAAGGACTGAAATGTTTGGGGAGGTTGCCAGTCGATTAGATCGACACCAATACGCAACAGATACTTAATTTATCGACCCCGAAGGGATGAAAGGCAAAGTCGACCTCGGCGAAAATTGAACTCAGAACGTAAAGACAAACGAAATACAGCTAAGCATTTCGCCCGGCGTGCTAACATTTCTGCCAGCTCGCCGCCTTTAAAGCATATATATTATAAAGTAGGTATATATAAAATGAGTATATATATAAAGTAATACACTTCTGTATTTAAGAGATGAGGAATTATGTACATTATTAACATTATTTACATTTGGTGTATACTTGACTTCATCTTGTTTGATTTTAACACAACGTTTCGGCTAATATACCCTCCAGCCTTTATTAGGTGTCTTGGGGAAATTTCGAACCGCAGTTCTCATTCCTAAGGTATTTTCGATGTTGTTATTATTATTATGTTTTTTGTTTCTTCTTTCTTCAAATTTTCTTCTATTTCTCGCCGAGTGTTTTCCGCACACCTAGGGCAGAGAAACTCATTGTATGCATTCCTTGTTTACACACGCAAATTCACAGGTAAAATATGTATTTTTTTAAAAAATTAATAAGTAAATAAATTCATGAATGGATGTTGTTTTCACATTATTATTATTATTATTATTATTATTATTATTATTATTATTATTATTATTATTATTATTATTATCATTGCCTTTGCACAGCTTCTAACGCTGGAGATGTACTGTCGAACTTCGAAAGATATCAGGAAAGATATCAGGAAAGTTTGTCATGTTGATTATATTTTAAAGCTCACCCGTACGATGTGGGATCAAAAGCATTCCGGAGTAGTTTAATAAAAATAATAACTTATTTAACATCATCTCCTTGCGTAGTAATACACCAGTCCCAGCGTTCTTCCCACTTTTATAATCTGACCTCGAAGTCGTTCTTTGTAAGCTAGTCGATGACCTTCTGCGATTCGCTCTAAATCTCCACAACGGTGTCAAAACGGCGACCTTTGAGCTCCATTTTCACCTTGAAGAAAGAAATGATAGAACTCGGCTGGTTTTAACTCTGGCGAATACGGCGTGTGTGGAAGCGATGCTATGTTGTTTTTGGCGAGAAACGCACAAGTGAGGAGAGTTCGGTGAAGAATCCAATTCTTTGCACTCCACACATCCAGTCGCTTTCAGCGAATGTCCACCCTCAAATGTTTCAAAACATTACAGTAGAACACTTGATTGATAGCCTGGCTCTGGGGGACGAATTCTCGATGCAGAATATCACATTTCCGGGCGTGAGGCTCGTGGAAAGTCTTCCAGATCGCTGATTGCGCATGCCACTTGAAATATTTCGTACAACCCATTATCTTGTCATTGTAAGCTTCCTGAAACATATGCAATATCTCTGCAGTAGATTTTCCAAGTATAATGCAAAATGTCATGCGCTCTGTTCCTATCCATGACAAAATCGCAGTCTACAATATACACGTGATTGCAAAAGCAGAAAATTTCATAACTTGCGAAGTAAAGACAGCGATGTTACTCGGCACCGGCACACTGCCTCGTGAAGATCACTGCTAGCTCTTGCTACGCTCGCAGCCGTGTGCTGCCATATGTTGGCGCGCTACAGAACTGTTACGGAAATTTTTGAAATATTGCAACTTTATTGTCCTTAAATTCTAAAGTAAACTGGTAGAATATCCAAATAACGGCAGACATACAGCACAAGCAACGTTTCATATTGTTCAACGGTTGCCTGGTACAACAATTTGGTGCTGTTGTAGAATTGAACTTTCTCGCGAATTTAAACTGTTGCCACTAATTAGGACTGCAGTTTTTGAGTCACTGCCATGGATGAGCATATGTAATAATTCTGTTAGATGATAGGAAGCTGTGGATGACCGAAAAAGGCTGAATGTTTCCTATGAAAGACAGAATGATATTTTGCACATTTCCCAGTGAAGTTGATTGTAGTGAATATTTCTCAGCTGTGCCCAAGAATCTCCACTCGAAAAAACTTAGTATTACATATTTTCCCTATTAAATATATGCATATGTGATGCAAATGCACAAATACATTAAATATTAATTACATCCTACTGTGAACCATAGAGACGAGTATACTGAGGAATTTCAACCATGTTTCGTGGTCTGCTACCACAACAGCTCAAGACATCATCAGGAGGAACCACGTCCGGTTTCGGCCCCTACTCCTCTACCGTTTTGACGTGGCGGGGCCACCCCCTTTCGGAGGCGTCTTCAGCTCTGGTGTTGGGTGCATGTCTTCTTTCACTGTTTATGACTGTTCTAATCCAACTGTGGAATGTCCCTCGCTATGGTTATTTTCCAGGAGGTTCTGGCCACACGTCTTACGGTTCATCAACCCGCGTTGTTGAATTACTTTCTTCCGACATACCTTCCCTTGGTGGATTAGGATCCAGTTAGCTGAAGACATCATCAGGAAGAACCACGTCCGCTTTCGGGCCCTACTCCTCTACCGTTTTGACGTGGCGGGGCCCCTCCTTTCGGAGGTGTCTTCATCTCTGGTGTTGGGTGCATGTCTTCTTTCTTCTATTCCCTGGCCTCTTCGATGCAGCATCAACGAGGAGAAATCACAACCACCCAAACACATATATACAAGCATACATTGCCTCAAGCATAATTTCCAAAATGCCGGGAAGTGTTTCCACTCACAAAGAAGCCTTACATTTTTAGTAGTCCCTGAAAATATTGGGATAGATTTACATATACCCCCAAGAAAAATATGCACATTATGCATGTGCTTATGTATGTCTACGGAAGCAACAAAATGTCTGCCGTACAAAAGCGATACAAATATGTGACAAACTATTATCTTCCCGAGAACGTAGCACCAGAATATGTGGGACATATACTCACCGAAATACTATTCAGCGTCATTGACAGAAATCCAATTCCGTATCAGTGATATATAATAATGAATAGTATTTGGAAAGCTTATTTCGTCATGGTAGAACGGGAAACCGATATGCACATGAACTACGCAATACAATATAAATACGACAAAATATGTATTTTGGTCTTGAACATTGGAAAGCATCTTATAGCAAAGCAGAAAGCAGCTATTAATTTTTAAAATTTATGAAAACTACCTTCAACTTCTAGTTAAAGATTAATGCAGATTATGAATAAAATTTTGTACGTGAGATTATTAAGATATTCAAATGGGTAGCTAACTCTCTCAGTGCCAGCCTTGATATATCAATATATCAGGCTTAACACTATCAGAAAGAACAAAGCCATTTAGAAAATTGTAATAAGAAGCCATTAAATAAATTTAGGTAAAACATACCGCTAAAATAACCTGCAAAATCTACATATACACACAAACACGTACACAGATACTTTATATAAATATTTACACACACACCTGAGTTCTTAATTGATGTTGCGTAAATTCTGATGAAAGAATCTTGTTTTTTGATTGGTCAGTGTCTTTTTCTGTCGGTGAGCAACTATCAAACAAATGCTAAATAATGTTCATAGAAAAAAATCGTCTTGAATTGCTATAGAAAGTCATACGTATTTATATTGACTAAAACCTTCAGAAAGAATGTATACTTCACGTAACACAGATATTAGCTCTCCTTTTGAATCATACGACTTAACTAAAGCAAGAACGGAAAGTAATATTAATAAACCTGATTCACAAATGCGAAAAGAATGCTGATAAGCATACAAACAATACACACTCACAAACACAAACAGATATTCGCTAGCATGCATAAAAGAAAACGGACATATATGTTTACATTCAAGATGCATACACACACAGAACAAGGAATGATGGTGGTGAATTCTCACTAAATTTTAAGTCTAGTAAAAATAATGCCTCATATAATTATCTGAAAAATATTTTCATGCATAGTTCTATATTTAATAGATGAGGAATTATGTACATTATTTACGTTAATTACATTTGACGGATATTTGTCCTCATCTTGTTTGTTGTTAACACAACGTTTCTGCTGATATACCCTCCAGCATTTATCAGGTGCCTTGGGGAAATTTCGACCAGTATACCATATGCCCGCGGGCATCTACATGCATATATAGAGAATGCGACGCCATTCCATCGACGGACCTGTGTTAGATTTTGTGAGATATGAAACAAAACAAACTGGATCTGGTTGCTGGTTCCACTCTGTTCTAGGATGCATACTGATATTTGGTAGTTGTGCTATTTTACAACTATGGTTCATATAAATATTAGCGTAAGGATTTGGAAAATGCTTTATTAATTTAAAAACGTCGAGAGATTTTAAACGGTGGATTTCAGAGTACATGGAGCTAAACTAGCATGTAGAATATTGGATTCAAAAAGAAACGCTTGGATAGAAGTATTCAGTGGCTGCATGTGGAACACCAACCTTCTTTGAAGATGACATCCAAGGTTTCTTTTTAAAATCAATATTCTACATGCTATTATTTGTAGCTTTATATTCGCGTTCCACCGTTAAAAGGATTTATAAACATAAATGCATTTTCCTGGGTTTCTTTCCTGGGGTTGCATATCATAGACTAAGAATACACCAATATGTCTCACAATGAATTGAATAGCATGCATAACTGATAAATATCGTATGGAAATTAATATTAAACTTAATCTATGATCTTGTGGAAAGGGTGTATCAAATATTTTCGGAATGTATTTTATCAAACATGATATTTTCCTAGAAACAAATCTTTCCGGCTTAATGCACATATATATCCAAGCAATAAATAAATAAACAACTGCTCAATTCATGGATTTAGTTGCAAAGATCGAATTATTTTTTAATTCCATTATTTATTTCAATTTACTTAATTCCATTATTTCAATCTATCTCAACTAATCCTTGCACATAAGAGAATTGCGAATAAACATAGCCCATCAATCAAATTAATTGATACCACACCTAAAATCAAAATATGCAAAATTTATGTGTATGGAAATTTCAAAATTCGACCTTGAAAGCGTATAAAACAGTATTTTGTCAATTCTTTTGTTCGCGAAACTCATGAAATCAAACTTGAATTTTCATCTAATCAATAAATTTATTTTAATCAATAAATGGATCAATGAGAGACTGGCAAATTTATCCAAAACATCATTTCTCCTCATCACCATAAATTAAATGTTTCGGCTTCCATTAAAAATTATTCCAACTCTCAGTCCACGCCAGTTATCTCAGCTTAGTGTTGTTAATGGGTATTCGACACCGCTTTTCAGAATGGTAAAGACTGCACTATAGGGGTATGAGATTATAAATGGTCGCTGCAAGATTTCCGGATTATGAGATATTGCTTTGCCTATGCAACGATAAGCAATGCACGCGTGCGCACACATACATATACACACACATACACAAACATCATGCCTGGAAGTGTTTTACACAAGTATATATATATATACATCATATAGAAAGACATCTATGCATGCCCTTCCATATATGAACATATCCATACACCTACATATACATGTGCGTGTATACAAAAAAAATCGCATACGTATAAATCTACATATACATAAATATACACACTTGCACTCAAGAATTCTGCTACACGAACCAATGCAAGTTCCAAATCCAACAGAAAGAAAGTTCAAAATATAGTGCTTGCATAAATTAAGGGCAGAAATGGGTTTAATATTCACAACAGCTGTTTCAGACGCGCTTTTTATTGATGCATAATTCGATGACATCATGAAAATTCCTCTTTTCTTCAGGTGAATTAAAGACTAAAAATTTGGTTCGGAGAAAAAATACCACAAGATGTGGAATGTAGATTGACACTCCCATTCGCTTTTAGCCAGATCTAACTAGCTCAGTTATCAGGGGTGAAAGGGTCATAAAACAATCATCGGACAATGTCACAACGAATTTATTCCTTTAAATGGGAAAAAATAGATAGCCAGAGGTAAAAGATGCGAGGAATTCAAGGAGGAAGAGACAGGAAGACAAAGGAAGAAGAGGAAAGATAGGCTGATAGAACGTTCAACAACGTAGTATTGCCAACAATCAAAATGGTGAGGTAAATGATAACATACATACAATCATACTAGTCACACTTCCATGCACTTATACACACACGCGTATATGAACCACACATATATATATATATA
>NC_068981.1:11523449-11524013 GCF_001194135.2 Octopus bimaculoides | reverse complement strand
TATATATATATATATATATATATATATATATATGTACCCACGCATGTGTACACATACACACATACATGCATACCGACTCATACACCTACGCATGTATTAGTATCTACATATACATATACTCACACATACCTACAATCGTATTCACCCACAAACTATAAAGGTTATATGTATATATATATATATAATGAAGGTGAGTGGGTTAGTTGTGAGATCATCGGGTTTACAATCATGCGGTAATAAGTTCGATTTCAGGACCGGGCTGTGTTGTGCTCTTGAGCAAGGCACTTTACAAGTGAGTTGCGACGTCACAGATGACGCAGAAGAGGGGTGTCTGGTATGAATGAGTGACTGCTAGTCATCCATATGCAACCTTGCCCGAACATGTGCCTCGGAAGGGAACTTTCTAGGTGCAATCCTATGGTAATTCATGACCGAAGTGGGTCTTTACATATATACATATTTATATATGTGTGGATATCTGTCTATGTGTGTGTGTATATATATATATATATATATGCCTCTGTGTATACATGTATATGTATATATATAAATATATATATATAT
>NC_068981.1:11512459-11523213 GCF_001194135.2 Octopus bimaculoides | reverse complement strand
TATATATATATATATATATAGCAAAAGAACATGGAGGGGAATATGTGGTATTCATCAACTTCCAGACATTGTATTATGTCAATTTACTTGTTTATTTTTCAACTAAGAGGACAATGAAAACAATATACAAACACATGTGACATATTAATTCATATCAGTAATTAAAAAGGACATCTAATGACTGAAAATGGGACAATGTCTTACAGCTGTTTCAGTCTAGGGGACATGCATCATTCTATCTCTATAACTCCAGTAGGCTGGAGTAATTGATAGATGAAATGGATGAAATAGCGGTACATGTATGATTCTCTAGGCCTCTTCAGAGATTTATAAATTTCAAGAAGTTAATTTACAATATCCAAATATAAACATAAAAAAACATTAAAAAATCATAAAAACTCACATATATATGCATATGCATGCATACTTTAACATATATATATATACATAAATAAATACATAAATACATGAATACATGAATACATATATGTACATTTAAATGTACATACATAAATGTCTATACATGCACACCAATTAGTCAATTGCTATTGTTATTATACCAGAGCAGGACACATAAATATACCCACTCACACATACCACATGCATACATACATACATACATACATACATACATACATACATACATACATACATACATGCTTATATACACATATGTATGAATCCGCCGATGCATAAATCGTTCGTTTGAATTGTTCGGTTCGAAATTAGAAACTGTTTTGGAAGAAAGTAACATAAGAATCTTCATAAAAGTCGCATAACAATGATCAAGGAGAGTATTTTAATATCTGAAGATCGTTTGACGATACAGAAGAGAAACGAATGAAACATATGACTTGACAAGGCAAAAATGTCTCAAAAGATTCGTGAGAAGACTGTCATTTATAGAAGAAAAGGGAAGAAGAAGAAAGGATTAACTGAAATGCTATATAGGTACAAGAACAAACATATTCTATAAATGCACTGTTGATATACATTCTTAAACTCCCAATAATAAGAAATAGAGAAAAAACGCAGCTGTGCGAGGACGCCTAACTGTGCAAGGAACGTAAGTTTACAAATTGTTTCCTAAAGCATCAGAAAAGACTAAAAATATAAATGCTAGAAAATGCAAAATGCTCCCTTCAATAACAAGGAGCTATAGTATTAGGCTGAATATAGTTATTAGATATAGAAGCATGTCGACAGGATCTGGCCAGTTTGAACCTGTCATTCAAGCTGTGAAGCTTTTGAAAGAAAATTAAAAAATGTCTTAAAAGCAATTTACAATGCAATTTCCAGTAAAGTTAGCCATGCTTATATAATGGCGCGTGTTAAAGCATGAGGTACTATGTTTTAAATGCAATGAGGATAAATTCTATTAAAAAGCAGGTATAATTGGATACTTTTCCAATATTTTTACGGTTCACTAAAATGTATTGGCACCTGTGCAGACGCAAAGCTTGCATTCGTACATATTCCAATATACACATAAGAAACATTGTTATAATTCTGGAGCACATTTGCACAAACACGGTTTCAAATAATAATCACTATACGAGAGGACAACTATTTAAAGTATTTTTATCACTGGTAGAATTATAGGTAATATTGCTGATAAATTGAAGTAGGTTTTTTTTTTTATTTAGTCTATTAATCGAAAAAAATAAAACATTTACATTTAGGTTCAAGATTTTGTAATAAGTAATGTACGACTCGTAGCAAAATGAAAAGAAATTAAATCTCGCTCATCTTTCATTCAATGTAAAGACTTATAAGTATCTCAAAATATTTTCATGAATTCGTCCCTTTTGCTACATCGCCGTATTTCATGTATTATATTTTATACAAAGAGCTCATTATAGTAACGTGAAACATTAATTTATATGGCTTCTTGGGGAGATAAAATGTTTGTTGATGTTACAAAAATATATTCCGTAATAACCCTAATGAGTAAACATATTTTAATCAATATAATCATGCCTGAATTTAAAGTCCTCAGTTGTTTAATAATTCATCTTGTGTAAATATTTGATCCAAGGTAAAATTTTACGAAAACATTCAAACTTATAATTTTAAAATGTTGCATAAAAATTAACTGCGTTGAGCAAAGAACTTTTTATAGAGACTTCAGCAATTTCGTCCCCTGAGACGCAAACGTCGTTTTAGATGATGAAATTTAGAGAATGTTTCATGAAATTGTTTAATGACACTCGCTGATGAAATACATCTCATAATTTAGGATCCCAATGATGTTTGACATGACATTAATCGCAGAAACATATATATATTTAGAAGAATATACGGGGTGTTGAAAAATTCCTGGATTTGGGAAAAAATAAAGGAGGATTAGTCAATTATGACTTCATTCATCACATTCGTTGCAGTGGTCCTTCAGTTACTCTAAGCCCTCTAAAAGGAACTAGGAAGGTTGGTTCTGCAAACAAGCCTCTGGAGAAGTGATCACTTCCGAATCGAAGTGAAATTTCTTCCCCTTCACATGCTTCTTCAGTTGTGAAAAGATGTGATTGTCGGAGGGAGCCACGTCAGGAAAGTAAGGCTGATGATCTACCAATTCGAGGCCAAAGTAGCATATTTTCCGTTCCCTTTCATATGCTGTGTGTATCGGTGCAATGGCCTACAAAAACAGGAAAACACTGCTCAGCTTTCTACGGTGTTTCGCCTGCAAAGCTTCACGCAATTCATTCAACGGAGGCATGTAGTATCCTGCGTTGATGGTACGACACTTTGGAAGGTATTTTATGATGAGTAATCTTTGTCCTAGAAATCTGAATTCACAAAATTTCGAGCTGACTTCATAGTTCGGAATATCTTGGGAGGCACGCAGCCGCCGTGACACCACTCCATTGATTGCTGCTTGGTCTGGGGATGAAAATGATGAAGCTAAGTTCCATCCAGGGTGACTAAAGCAAACAGGCCATAAATCGCCTTTGATGTCGTCACCTAGATGCGCTTCCGATATGGGATTTTGGCACCCATTTTGGACAAAATTTTCTTATGACTAGTATGTTTTTGATGATGTTTCCAACGCTTTCGTGGTAAATCCCAGCTTCGATTTTACCTGAAACTCACCGGTCCTCTAGAACGATGACGTGTATATTGCGTTGGCTTTGTCTTCTGTGATCGCGGAACCTGGTCGTCCTGACCGAGGTTCGTCTGTGACCTCGAAATGAACAGTCCGAAAAGTTGACACCCAGGTTTTCACTGTGAAGTAAGGAGAGATATGCTTCCTTCATCTCATCATGGCTTTCTGTTTCTCCTTTCTTTTGCAAATGACTGCCTGTACTTCAAATCTACCAGAATCCTCCGTAAGAGCTGCTAAAATTCGTTAAATTGGCAAAAGGAGAAATATATTGTATAACAGCATGACTTTGCATATCTTCTACTTCATAGTTGTCATTGCTTCCCGATAAAGTTAACAGATAAACCCTTTCGCGATATCTTCAAAGCCAAGCACTGTTAAGCATATTCTCTCACAAGAATATTTCTATCTGTGAATGTACTTATGTATGTGTGTGTATCTGTGTCGTATGTGTGTGTTCCTGAGTGTTAACCATTGTGAGTGGAGAGCAATGTTTGGTAATTTCCATACTTATATACAAAAATAAACAAATGCTTATTGTTAGGCATGTTTCATATACAGATTAAAGGCATTACACGTGAATATCTGGTTCTCCGTTGTTTACGACGACGAGGTTACCGATCAACGGAATAGCTTGCTCCTGAGATTAACGTGCAAGTGACTGAGCACTCCACAGACACGCGTACCCCTTCACATACTCCTCAAGGAGATCTAGCGTGACACAGAGTGTGACAAGGCTGGTCCCTTGAAATGCAGGGACTAATCATTATTGCCAGGTGAGTGGAGTGGAGCACCGTTAAATAAAGTGTCTTGCTCAAGGACACAACGCGCCACTGGGAGTCGAACTACGAACCTACGAAAGCCTGCTCATGCTTTCCGTGCATGCACGTTTGTGTGACTAGCCTTTAAGAAAATGCTATCAAATACTTTTCATTTAATTAAATATTCCTTTATATACCCTCATTGAAATCTTATTTATTTATTACCCACAAGGGGCTAAACATAGAGAGGACAAACAAGGACAGACAGAGGGATTAAGTCGATTACATCGACCCCAGTGCGTAACTGGTACTTAATTTATCCACCTCGTAAGGATGAAAGGCAAAGTCGACCTCGGCGGAATTTGAACTCAGAACGTAACTGCAGACGAAATACCGCTAAGCATTTCGCCCGACGTGCTAACGTTTCTGCCAGCTCGCCGCCTTTTGAAATCTAGCAATATTGTTTTAAACAACTTGAATATTTTTATTTCTGGTCACAACTCATTACATGAATTACCTCACAGTTTATATTTTGATGTCAGAGTATATTTCCCAAGGAAGATGCTAAGGTATTGTAATGGAAAGCTTAGAATCTTTGCTGTTAAAATAATAAATGTTATGTAACTATGAATTTAAAACAGCGTAATTTTTATATGAGCTAAGAAACCTACTAAAACGTAATTTCTACACAGTATCAATTTATTAGATTCTGAAATTTCCCTGCAAATTGCTTGATATTTTATTTTTCAGTCAATTAAATTTATTGAAATAGAGCTATAATAAAAAAGAAAATTTAAATGTTTCGTTTCATTAACTAAATATCAGGTAGATCTAATGGTGTCTAAATATTTATTAAATCAAAAATTCTACAAATGGAAACATTAACGTTTTATTCAATTGTTTTCAGTTACTTTTACCTATACAACACAAAAATATAGTAATAAGTCTCCAAGACATGAAAATTAAATAGCATATTTCTATATTTTAACAACTTCTGTAACGAATATAATACTCATTTTGCATCTCAAACACACACACACACACACATATATATATATATATATATATATATACATGTATACTCCGCACACATACAGACGCAGATACACACACACATGCTGAAACTGAGTCACGCTTTCGCTCATTGATCTGGTTATGCAGCTGTAAATATCCTGAATAACGTTATCTGAGATCATTTGAGTGTTTCGATTCTTTCAACAATAACGTACCAGTTCCATCTGAATGCGATTGTGTGAAATAGTCCTGTCACTTCATTCGTCTTCCCTTCTTATCTACGTTCTACATCTACCATCAAGCAAACTCTGCTGCTCTTACAGACAAAAGACGGTTATATTTCCAAAGGTTAACTGCCCCCGCTTTAACCATCAACATCTTACCTCAGTGGGACTAAGCTTTACTTCCCACCATTTCATGTTCATAATTCCACCAGCTCATCATATTTTGCTCTCTATCTCCAGTTCACTTTGAAAATATAAAACGGATATCGGCGGTTCTTATCTAGTGGCAAATGTGAGGATCACCCTTGATCATTCCTCCTTGTCATGATAGGGCCACCTTGCCCAAGGTTGTGCAGTTATTCTACATGGGCCCGGCGCTGGTGGCACCTAGAGGTGAAACAACTTCTAGCCTGAATATTGGTGTGTCTTCTCTTAATTCTTAGCACAATTGAGTCCTGACTCTAGTAACACTTGCATCGTTTCCTCATATTTCACCATAGTCTTAAGAGTTTGTGTCTTGCATGTCTAAAATTTGAACGAAATTGGTCGGGTAGTTCTCGAATTTTAGTGATGCACACATACAGACAGAAGACATACATTCTCAGTTATATATATATATATATATATATATGTATGTATGTATATGTATATATATATTTATGTATGTATGCATATTTGTGTGTCCGTTTGTGTGTATGAGTGTGTGTGTGTATGTGTGTGTGTGTATGTGTGTGGGTGGGTGTGGGGGTGTGCGCGCGCGTGTGTAAGTATAATCTGAAAAACATCTCACATCTGGGAATAATTTAGAATTCTCCGTGCAGGAATGTGGAGAGAACAGGGACCGTATATACAGTAATAAGAATATCAGGTATTTGGATACGGATTACTATATCAAATTTGAAATTGGATTCTCTTTCTAATAAATGTAGATACGAACTGCAAGGCACTGAATCCAGTATACTGCAAAACTGCCCCAAGTGAATTATATTGGGGAAACCATTATTACACTTTGCCAACGATTAAGAATAAATAGACAACACATGAAACAAAAAGAATTACATCAGATTCCGTTGAGCTAATATTTGAAACAGTTGATTCACGATCTTACCTGTCTATAAATGCCTAAATGATAATCCAAAATACCGAAAGACAATGGAACTATATAAAACATGCTAAAATATATTCATAAAAAAATGCGGATTTCTTTCTTTAAAGATTCACTTTCACAGAGGAAACGAAACCACATTACCGTTGGATATTATTATTAATTATGTTTACATATCCGTTACTAAAATAACTGGAAGAATTCTCTTAAACAACAAATATTCACTCACTCTCACACGCACACGCCAAAAGACACAGACATACAAATTTGAAAGCCTCTCCAAAGAGTTTGATAGATTCTATTTTCTACAGCTGGGTAAAATGACAATAGACTAAAGAAAGTTTTGTCCGTCACTCACAATAACTAAAATAAATTCATTGCAATAGATAAAAAAAAAATTTATAATATGACCTCTTTCACCTGTCATCAATTTCAACAGACCTTTCTTTCTATCTGTCTGTCTTTCTTTCTAAGTTTTTTATTCCTTTCTACCCTTCTTTTGTTTTTACTCTCTGTAATGAATCTCCATATATCCTACACGTTTACACACATACAAACGCATGTATACACACATATACACACTCACACAGCTATATTTTAAACGTCAAACAACATTACAAATAACTACTTCCAAAACACCTCGTTTCAAAAGCCCAAGAAAACAGATTCAACACTATATTTTTCTTAACTACTCGTCATATATAGAAGAGGCATTAATATTCTGTAATAAATAATTAATCCATGAAAGGGACAAAGGTGCTAATTAAATAGATTTATTCAAACCCAAATCCTGAATGCATTCTTTATCTTAATATATGACAGATATACAATGCTTCAGGCAATATATATATATATATATACATATATATAAAAGTACATACATACTTACATATGTGCATGTCTAGATTTGCAACTATATGCATAAGAATACATGCATAAAACAAAACTTACAAATCTGCATACACAAATCTACATCTATAAGTACATACATACATATGAGGATGTCTAAATATGTAACTATATGCATGGGAATACATATAGAAGCAATACAAATCTGCACATATATACATACATACATACATACATACATTCATACATACATTCATACATGCATACATACAGACATACATACAAAAATATCCTGTTGTTGATTTTGAAATTCCAATGAATAAACCTTGAATCTGGGTTAGAAACCGGTTCTTTCTCTGTAAGCAAGACATTTTGAAATAAATTGAATAATGACATACATACACACATTCATATACTTCACTGGTTCACAAGGAAACAGAGATACCAAAATTGCACACTGTTTCTTTGTGGATAGCTTGAAACTTCATGAAAAAAATATGCAGATTTAAAAGCGTTTTATTATTATTATTATTATTATTATTATTATTATTATTATTATTATTATTATTATTATTATTATAAGCATCATCATCATCATCATCATCATCATCATCATCATCACCATCATCATCATCGTCATCATTACTACTACTACTACTACTACTACTATTACTACTGCTGCTGCTGCTGCCGCTGCCGCTGCTGCTGCTGCTGCTGCTGCTGCTGGTACTATTATTATTATTATCATTGCTTTGCCCAGCTTCTAACGCTGGAGATGTTCTACGGTATCAGACGTTCACTACCAGTGAACTAAGGTAACACCTCTATTTTTCGAGCAGCTTCCGGAGTATTCGAGCGGTTCCAAGCAGTGCCGTTTCCTGCAAGTGCTCCATCCTTATTGCAACCCCTATTTGTTCCACGTACTTCTCAAGATTTTTACTCACTGTTCCGAGGGCTCCGACAACTATTGTTACTATTATCACCTTTTTCATCGACTACAACTGCTTAACCTCGCAAGCTAACATGTCATATCTATTGACCTTTCTTTCTTCCTTATCGCATACCTTGTTGTCAGCTGGGCATGCTATATCTATGATCCAGCATAGTTTGGTTTCTTTCCCAAGTAAGACTATGTCTGGCTTCCTATTCTCTATTTGATGGCCGTACTGAATCATGAAATCACAGAGGATCATCTTTGCATTACCATGTTAGATGATGCCTTCGGGCTTGTGGTCGTACCAACGTTTTTCTCTGTCAAGTCCATACTTGTTGCAGAGTGTCCAATGGACAAGCCTGCCTATATTATCGTGGCGTCTCTTATTACGTTCCAGACTAGTGGCGTACATTGGCTCGTAATATGCCTTACGGTTTCACCGCTTTGTCCACAGATTCTGCACTTATCACTTTCGGATATGGTGTCTATTCTGTATTTTATGTAGCTTGCTATTAGTGCTTGCGCTTGGGCAATACAGATTAGAGCCTCCTTTTCCTGTTTTAAATTACTTTCAGTCAACCACAGCCATCTTTTTTCTCTATCTGTCTTATCCCTAAGAAATTGACCACGCCTTCTTTTCTTTACCCACTTATTTTCAGTTTCATTCGTTTTCAATTCCTTGCACAGTGATTTATCTCTGCAATTTTTCATTCCACACAGGCTTATTGCTTTAGTCTTGTGGTTCCCGACTTTTACAATTTCTACTTCAAAATCGTTATACTTTCTCAGTTTTTGGTAGGTCTTGGCAGAAACATTTATGTCGATTCGGACAGCCATATTTATGAGGAACAATAATTTTTATCTGGAGTCCTTCAATATAATCTTTGGCCTATTCGCATCTATCTTTCAGTCAGCTGGAACGGTGAAGTTCCAGAGGAGTGAGATGTGGTCCTTTTCAAACACTGGAGGTGGGTTTTGTTCACCAGTTTTTAACATGTAGCAGCTCCAAGGTTTTTCATATAACCCAATGAATATTTTGTGTTGCTCTATCATGCCTGTTGAGACACTATTTAGGTGCAAGAAGACCGCCCATGGAGACATGATCGATGGTTTCATTTTGTTGTTTACATACATGACATATTGGGCTACTGTCGTTCTTTATCATGTTGGCCTGATAGCTCCTTATGGGTAGGCATTGATCTTAGACTGCTGTGATAAACCCTTCTGTTTCTGATTTTAAACCAGATGACACAAACCACTGATGTGTAAGAGCTTTGTCAACATCGTTAACATTAGCTCTGTTTGGATATTTGCCTTAGAGAAGTTTTTCTTCCCATTTATTAACAAGAATATTTGAGGCAGCAGTTTTTAGCACGGGTTTTCATACACTTAGCTGTGGCCTGTGTTTGTTTCCAGCACGTCTAATTCTGGGATTTGTTGTATTTGGAATTCACTCAGATATTTCCATGCATGATTTGTTACTGAGTATGACGTTTTCCTGTTTTTATTATGATTATTATTATTATTATTATTATTATTATTATTATTATTATTATTATTATTATTATTATCATCATCATCATCATCCCCATCATCATCATCACCATCATCATCATCACCATCATCATCATCATCTTCAATATCAACATTCTCACATAATCATCATTATTTGATAATGGCATTGCACTATTAAATCAGAAATAATGTAAGATTTAAATTAAATGAATCATAGTTTAATGAAATGATAATATTTAACAGATAATACTTTACAACAAACATCAACATCATCCACTGGATATTTGCTGGTCCATTAGAGAATGAAGAACTCCAATGAATTTTAGAGGGGGAAAAGAGTTAACAATCATATTATACAAATTAAATTAGCTCTGGTTTTCTACAGTTAATAATATTAAACAGAGATATGATTTATTGTATTCCGAAAATCAGACACTAAAATACAGTAATAAAAACGTGAAAGCAATTTTTTAAATTTTAAGATTTCGTTTAAAAAATGTATATTACTCGGTGTTAAAGTGGTAAATCGACTGCAAAGCGAGAATTTATTATTAATGCCTTTTAATATATTATCGGAATTATAGATGAATAAATAAATAAATAAATAACAAAAAAATCAAAATAAATGGTAGCTGACGTAGTCGTTGTAGCCACTTTTAATTCCAAGAAATATGCAAACGGTTCTATTCGGTCTCTGTTCCTAGACAATTAAAGACGGCCATTAATTGCCCCAAAAAACTCCTACTTTCATGTCTTGATGACAGTTGCATATGAAAACAAGGTATTTACCACATACACAGCTAAATATTTATAGGTCTAGACTATAATTCTGTACAGCGTATATACACAAAGTGTATGTCTTTGCGAAACTTTTAGTCGCACGGAAACGAATCAAACTGCTTTAAATAATTCATTAAATTCCTAATAAATAAGTTCAATGCCCTGTTCTTTCATCTGTCCACTCACTTGTATATATATATATCATCATCATCATCATCATCATCATCGTTTAACGTCCGCTTTCCATGCTAGCATGGGTTGGACGATTCGACTGAGGACTGGTGAAACCGGATGGCAACACCAGGCTCCAATCTAATTTGGCAGAGTTTCTACAGCTGGATGCCCTTCCTAACGCCAACCACTCAGAGAGTGTAGTGGGTGCTTTTACGTGTCACCCGCACGAAAACGGCCACGCTGGAAATGGTGTCTTTTATGTGCCACCCGCACAGGCCAGTCCAGGGGCACTGGCAAC
>NC_068981.1:11511728-11512328 GCF_001194135.2 Octopus bimaculoides | reverse complement strand
TATAATAGAAACCGGATTCGAAGATGACGTGGTATAAATAAGGGAAAAGTAAAAAGAAACAAATAAAATGCACACTAGATATAAACATAATGAGTTTGTTAATAATGAAAACAATGATACATACATAGATAAATGATTTGAGGTGGAATCAAAAACTATAAAAATCATTATTATGTGTCAATATAGAAAGTCATACCGGTTTTCTCATCACTGTTCACTGATTTTAAATCAATGCTGATTTCAAAATGGCTTTGAGTCTAATAGTACCTGAGTGAATAGACTGCATGCAATAGAGTCAAGTAGTTCTAAAAGTGGTGCAATTAAGGGATATATGATTAATAGAACATGAATTGTATATGGGATATATACAAGTTAGTGGGATTACTGGTATTAGTAGGGTTAGTAGTGACCTGTATTAATTAGTGTCCTGCATTAAAATGTGTATTCATGTTAAGTTATGGTTGATATTTATTAATGAAATGTGCCACTTTATTTAGTATTTGCTGCACTGACGTGTTCTGGGAACGTTGATAAAGAAGGAAAATTAGGAAGTTTGGTTTAAGGTTCCTAGCATATCTTTCTATGTGCTCACTGACTATA
>NC_068981.1:11511005-11511718 GCF_001194135.2 Octopus bimaculoides | reverse complement strand
GGGAAGCCGATTTTATCTTTGTGAAGTGGTGTTCTTCGTCTGAGAGAGTTTCGTGTTTGGCATATATTGTGGTTTCCGAAACCTAAGCAAGTAATACCAAAGACTAAGTTTTCAGCGGCACAAGCAAAATTTGACTTTATCGTAAATATTTCACCTTGTTTGAAGTGAAATTTCTCACCCTCCAAAAGGTGGAGACATGTGCCACATTTAAGCCACCCGCATCTTTCCACTTTTGGTTCCGCTGTTAATGGATATAGTCTTGCGCCGGTTAGAATTCTTTCAATGATTTCGATTGTATTTTGCTTTTGATAATTTTGTATGAGCCCAAAATTTCGTTCATTATTTTATCTCCAATGAGAATGGATAGAATTTGGATGATAATGTTCAAGGCCTCGTTGTTTCTTGGGTTATGTGTGTAGATGTATGGGAGTACTTTTTAATTTGGTATAGTATTTCGGTTAACTTCCCTTAATGTTTGTATGTCTATATCCTTTGCTCGTTTAATCCAATCAACTATTAATGATGTTGGGTAATGTCTCCTGATTAGTGTTGATTTATATATATATATATATATATATATATATATATACGGAAATAACATATACTAAATACAAAGATGACACTCTAGTCGATAACTGAAGAGGATTTGGTGACCTTCCACGATTTCTATTTGTCTGTGTATTTAGTTTCCTTTACTTTTTTATTAATTGTAT
>NC_068981.1:11501673-11510348 GCF_001194135.2 Octopus bimaculoides | reverse complement strand
GCAAAGACTCGGCTGATTAGAGAGAGTTCACTGGCAAACATACTCCAGACTATGTTATATAGATATATTGCCTCGTAACTGTAGAATGTTGTTATATATATATATATCAGGCATCAAAAACTACCAATCCTTTACAAAGATCAAATGAGACCTCAATAGAATACTGTTCCTACGTTGAGAGCGATTCGGATTCTAGTAGCAAAGACTCGGCTGATTAGAGAGAGTTCACTGGCAAACATACTCCAGACTATGTTATATAGATATATTGCCTCGTAACTGTAGAATGTTGTTACAGCAACTAAAAGGGGATCTGCTTTCTAGGGCTGACCCTTCTTAAGCCACATTTAATCAAGCGACAGCCAAGCTAACATACCTCCGATGTAGCGTCCACTCTATATATTCACTCCTTTATTATGACCAGTCCTTCATCCAACCAATACCAGTACAGTGGAATCAGTTTCTGTGCATGGGTGTTTTATCTACAGCCGTTGACATAATGGTTGGAATTGATCATCAATGAGATTAATCGCTCCGGTACCGTTAAGTCTAGGAAGCAGATGGCATAGCCCACGCCTCCTGACAAGATCAGTAGCAGAAATTTTGTTTTTAAGATACTAGCATGAAGTAAAATGTTCATAGAAGACTTTAGTACTGCATACTGACCACAAAATTGCAGTAAATCTATTTTGATAAAATATTTAGTGATGATAAAGATAGAAAGTCATTTATTAGTCAGCAGAGAGTAATTCTGACAGAATATAACCACGTAGCATCTCCATGGCGACACGTCAATCGTTGAAAATAAAGTTGTATCACTTCGTTTTATTACTCTGCGAATAGAAGGGAAAATATTGATTTTGTTTTTGCAGAGGCCGACTAGCAATTTTGAAAAGGCAGGCATTATGGAGATTATAATTAACCTCAGAAGATTACTAGTATACATTTTACCGACCATTTTAAGAACAAAGTCAGGTCTTGATGCAGTTAACTCCGTAAAGTGAGATTAGAGAAACATTAGCTTGCTTATTCTAGTAACACATCATTTAAACAATCACTACCATTTGAAGCAATGATGAAAATATAAGCAGGTACAATTACTGACGAAGTTACGTTAAATTTGTACGATAAATATCACGCTGAATTCTTTCTGTGTATCGATTATTTCTGTATACACGTCTTGCTTTACTCCATTACTATCTCTTCTTGTAATTTATTTCTTCATTGCTCTCACTATTCGGAGTATATCACAATGATGTCGCTGGAGTTTTTTAACTACAGGCCAGTTCTGATTGATCAGACCAGTGATAGGAAATGTTATAACTATGATCTTCCAGTTGCCCTGTCAACCGTATGTTACCATCACATTCCCTTATGTGTTTCAAAGACTAAGGGATGTAATTTAAAGGAAGCTTACCTGATATATCTAGAAGACTGAGTTACAACATAAAAATCTTAATCGTTTTCTCCTATATAAATATTATCATTACGTCTCGGAAGAGGCATATTAACCATTCAAAACACAAAACACACAAAATCTATTAACTTTACTTAAAGTGCCAGTGGTCATTTAGCAGCTAGTGTGACTAAACTTTGACATCAAATAATAAATATTTAAATGATGTTAACCGTTGTTGTAAATTATATGTGTCTTGCACGTTGGTTTAGCTGAACACATCATGGTCTAATATAAAATCCCTTGCTAGGCAAGAACATCTCTGAAATTTTATATTCACGTTTAATTACCACTATAACAATTTAACTATATGTATGTATGCGCATATATATGTATGTACGTACGTATGTTTGTATGTATGTATGTATGTATGTATGTATGCATCTTCTGTTCTTAATCATTTGAGAATTTCCTCCATGGTATGAGCTTGTTTCTAACAAAGATACAAAGCAAAGTTCAGTCGTTATAATATTCATAACAAAAACAAATTCACATTTTAAATACGGGAACATTTTTACGTATTTTTAGTGTTTCACTTTTAGACTTTAATTACAATATGCGCATTTGCTGGTTGATTTCATGTTTTTGAAATCCCGAGCTTATCTGTTTTGTCTCTTTGGCACTCACAAAACCAAATGTATGTATGTTCGAATGTATGCCAATATGCTATACAAGAACGTGTCAGAATGTCTGTTTATTTGAAACTGTGTTTGCAACAAGATATGAACAGGCTTTTGAATCTGCATGTATATGTGTTCTGTATATGTATTAATGTATGTTTGACATTTAAGATTTTTGTCTATATATATTATTTGCATTTGTAAGTAAGCCTATAGCGATATCATTTTAATTCCAACGTGCGTCCTTCGTTCTCGTTGAATCAAATACCTTACCACAATACTGCTAATGTAGTAAAACTGATGTAATGAAATGTGTATTCAGTAGAGTTTTCATAAGTGCATACTTAATTTGATTTTGTGACCTGCTTTATCTTTCAAGTGTTACGAAATAAAAGTCAACTCCGTAACTACAAACTTGTAAGAAGAAAATATACTTTATCTAAAAGCATCAGAATCCCTTTCATCGATGTTAAAAGATTCGGTATGATGTCTCTCTTCATTCATTTGCAAATCAGAACAAACGAAATAAGGGCTGTACAGAAAATATGCACGTGAAACGCTTTTCTATGATTAGGAGATAAATAGGTCCATTTTTGTTGTACTGAAATCTGCATAGTAGTATATATCCGTCTACAATTAGAAAGTTATCCATTAGGGTCCAATTAAAATAACTTAGCTACTATTATTTTTAATTAGTTTGGCACATACGAAAATATATCAAAAATTCGAGGCTAAAACAATTTGAGGTCATTCCCCTCTCTCTACACCATACTTACAGAGGAAATCACACTAAGCTCTATGTTAATTTCACTAGACTACAGTTGTTTACAATTACGAGGATTTCCTACATTGCAACCTACCATACTTTTAAAGATAGTCAGAGAGATAACAATAAAATAATCGACAATATCACAACCAACGACTCTATAATCGTGAGAAAACAATAAAAAGTCTGCATGAGGTCACTTCTATACACCGCTTCACATCCACTAATACACATATATACACTTCCTATCGAGGCAAAATCGTGTTCCTGCTTAAGTGAATTTTCTGAACTGTAAAAATTAGTTGGAATAGAGCCAGTATATTTAGTGGAAGAGAGAGAAAAAGGATGGTGGAAAAACTAATGATCAAAAACTTGGAAAACACGAAAGAAGAGTAAAGACTAGATTTATCTGATATTTACTTGCGACCTTTAGGTTTATTCATAATTAAATAGATTCCAAGGTCTGTTTGTTCTCAGTTTTGTCAACCAATAATTGATTAATACAGATATCTCAAGTATATTTTCTATTGTTATTATATTTCAATGTTTCCGAAATTCTGACTTGATAAAAAATATATTGCAAAAATTTTCATCATCACTCAAGTAAAAACAGTTATTAACTTCAGCTAATAACTTGAACTATTCTTAGTTCTAGTTATTATTCTGTTTGCTTTCCATACTAGAGTTCGAGTTTAACTGCTAATATTGGCCAGCAGATAAGTACCAGTCACAGAGTGGTGTTCATTTAAACTATTGGTTGATTCCTTCCTTAATAGGATAATGTTAATCTGAGATAATAATTTCTTGCACCATGCTGTGTTTTCATTACATCCATGTGAATTTCTGACTACTGCCAGCTGTATCTGTGTTAATGGCTTGCATGCAGTATTGTCTTCTAGCGGATTGACGAGTATTTACGACCATTCTAATTTTATCAATTGTTAGGTTGAATTCTTTTCTTGATTATATGTTGTAGAAGCGTTGACAGTCATTGTATTGAATATTTATATTATAATGGAAGTGATTGTTGCATGGGTTGGAATTATTGCTTTGGTTATTTATTTCTTCACATCATAAGATGTCCAGCAATCACTGCAAGTCTTCTGCTATATTACATTCTTTTACTAGTGAAACTGCGAAATCCCGTCATCTATTATCAGAGTGTTTGGTGTTTTCAGGAATTTGTCATGTAATCGCATTTCTTGTGATCCTCGTATCTACCGTTTATGACCATTCCATTTTAGATATTTTACTACTACATTTGTTTCAATGTTGTCCCCATATCTACTAACCTAAGTCTCTATTTTAAATTTCTTGGGGGTTAATGTTTTATACGTGTTGTGGTTATGTCAAATTTGTTTTTCAATTTCGGAAGGAATCTTATTGCCCTTTAATTGTGGTAAACACACTTTTAGTGTCAATGTCCGGTAGGTAATACTTCCTTTGTATTCTTTCTAGTTTCCTTTGCCATCAGCCTACTTGAGTACGTTATAACAATAATTATTCTCTGCACATTCTAAAATAAACATAATGTAATTATCTCTATTATGGGAAAACTCCTAACCACTAGACCTAGTTGTTCGGGCGCTGCACTCACGATCTGACGATTGTGGGTTCGATTCTAGGACCGGGTGGCGTATAGCGTTCGTGAACAGAGCATTTCATTACACGTTACTCTAATGCTGTCTGGGGACTGGCGTGCCAAATAATTGACCCAACGTTACCTCTAGGGTCAACAAAGCCGATTAAAAGCGATGAAGATAGGATTTGCAATCCGACTCCGTGAAACTCTCACAAGCAACGAGTACCCAAACAGATCCACGGGCTGGAAGGTTGTCGCCTGATCGGTGCAAATGCGTCATCCCCCAGGAGTAGTCGGGAATCACTAACAAATGATGAATGCCTTGACGCTCTGTTACAGCGCAAGTTCCCAATACAACTACTGCTATTAAATTATTTCTCTATTTAGCAGTGTTTATATGCTTTGAACAATTTTTCTTAATTTGTGTGAGCTGTACTTTCTGTCGTTAATCACTTCTGACGTATTTCTAAAGTGTAATTTTACTATCGTAATCTTGTTATCAAACATAATATTAGTAGGCTATATTTTTATTTTCCTCAAGGTTACTAAGGCATTTTTATCTACGTGGATACAATTAGCAGATCTATTTAGTCTCTAGCAGTTTTTGCTTATCATACAACGTGAGATCGTTCATAGCCACTTACAGGTGAATTATTTGTCATCATATCGTTTAAAGCTGGTCATAAAGGATAGAAAAAGAATGAAAAGTGAGAGTCGCCTTAGAATGTTCCTTTTCTAACTGCAATGTGTTTAATTCTTATTTTATCTCTTCTGTATCATCAAATTTATCTGTAATGATGCTTTTTCACCCTAATAATTATTATTACTACTATTCCATTATACGGAGCGGATGAGGGACAGAATTGTTAGTGTCGAACAAAATATCTTGTATTATTTTTTCTGCTCCTTAAGCTCTAAAGCCAGATTAGATTTATCTTTAATGGTTCTGGGACCGATAAAATACAGTACCTGTTACTTGCATTGCTTTATGTGATCAATGCAGCCTAACAAATTCTTGGGATTGGGCTA
Organism: Octopus bimaculoides; assembly: GCF_001194135.2. Classification (NCBI taxonomy): domain Eukaryota; kingdom Metazoa; phylum Mollusca; class Cephalopoda; order Octopoda; family Octopodidae; genus Octopus; species Octopus bimaculoides. Next base: position 11,504,898 of record NC_068981.1, on the reverse strand, counting down.
ACATTAGAAAGTATTTGAGTGGCGGATGGTTGCAATCGTTAGGTTTTCGGGAAATTATTTGCTCTTCACGAGATAATTTAAAATCCCACGGAAGTCAGTTTTCACTTTCATCTTTGTCGGGACGATAAAATAGAGTAAAAGTCAAAACTATGTTCGACGTTTTCAAGCAACTCAAGCTCGGCGTTTATACGTTTCTTTCTGCCTGTTTATATCAGAAGCCATTATTACCACCTTCTTCATGGTTGACCATATCAGAATCAACAGAATTCTGATAGTAATATAAAACTTTATTCGTCAGTTATTGAAACATGACTCTATGTCAACCTGTGCAGTATCCCTCGTGTTCCTCTCTGAAAGTGAGTTTCTTTTCAATTAAGAACTTGCATGGGGGAACGTTAGGGGGGTGGGTGTCTTTAAAGTTTTGAGTTGACTGGTTTTCTTTTCTTTTTTTTTTTCTTTTGCTTTTACTTTGGCTGTTGGAAATTTTATTTTCTTTCCTGTCACCGACCAGCTCATGTGCTGTTTTGGGGGTCTTTCTGTAAGAAATAAAACTAAAAATTGTATTAACTCTACGAGTGCCTATCATAATATTACCCCAATACGTAGTGGTTAAGAGCGCGGGCTACTAACCCCAAGATTCCGAGTTCGATTCCAGGCAGTGACCTGAATAATAATAATAATAATAATAATAATAATAATAATAATAATAATAATAATAATAATAATAATAATAATAATAATAATAATAATAATAATAATAATAATATGATACCTTAGGAATGAGAACCCAGGTTCGAAATTTCCCCAAGACACCCGATGAAGGCAGGAGGGTTTATCAGCCGAAACGTTGTGTTAACAACAAAGAAGATGAGGACAAATATCCGTCAATTGTAAATAATGTAAGTAATGTGTATTACCCCAATGTTTATAACATTACTGTCTCCAGATGCGTTCTTATTCACTCAGTTTATTTGGAGATATTCATGTATTGACATGCGCAATCATTTCTTATTCAGTCATTGGAATAGGTTTGAAAATTACCATCTCTGAATATCCTCTTGTTGTACTGCCTGGTATAATATCTGCTGTTTACTTATACGTAACGAAATTATTTTTGATTCGTGGCCAAATAAGCTGTTCTGTTAGAAATAAATCGATGTTTGTTTTCAAAACGATGGATTCTTTGTGATTTAATGAGCACCACTTCTTTTAGGAGTTTCTTGCTTTCCTGGCTTATTTTTCTTACAGGGCTGTAGTTCTTAATTTTCCTTATCTTAACTGGAATATGTACATTATTGATTTCATCAACAATTCATTCTTAAATACACTCTTCCCTGTTCTATTATATTCCTGTATGTTTGTTTGTGTTTAGTTATTTTATGCAATTATTTTCAGTAAGAACTCATTTATTTTCCTTGTTATTCTTTGATTACATCTGCTGATATTCGTCTTCACCTTTATTTTCACAATGTATACCGAAGCCAGGTCTCTGCTTGATTGTCGCTGCTGTTTTATCACTGCATTTCATCTTTCATTGGTTTATTGGAAAATCATATATTTGAATTTAATTATTTACATATTTTTCACCTTTAGATGTTTGGCCTATTTAAAATTTACATCTTCAGAATTTTCTATTCTGAAATCTTTCTCACATCACATTGGATCATAATTTCATTTGTTTTGTACTGGTTTGGCTTCTGTGCGCCAGCTTTTTCTTCATGGATGCGAGATTCCGATTCCGTTCTGTTTTGTTATTCATAGTTTGTTTTCTGTCTGCTAGTTGAATATTCGTGATTTACGCACCGAATCGCGATAACTTTTATGATTTCTTTTACATGATTTTCACTTTTAGGTGCTGTAGGTATTTTCTTTCAGTATGCTTCAGAGTATTTTTTTCTATACTTGGCATATTTCTTTCTTTCCTTATTTCTTTCTTTCTTTCTTTCTTTCTTTCTTCTTTATTTGTTTGTTTGTTTCTGTGTTTTGTCGGTCTTCCTTTCTTTTCTTTTTCTTATCTTCCTTCTATATATATCTGATATTGGGAATGCATATCTTTTTTAAGTGAAGTAGATTATATCAAAAGTTTCTGGTACATCAATGTCTCTCTCTATCTTATGCTATCTCTGCCTGTCTCTTTGCTTCTCTCTCTCTCCCTCTCCTAATCTCTCCCTTTCTGTATTTCTTTGCATATAATGCCACACGTACACTGTGGTAGACCAATCAGGCGAATATTCTAGATGAAAATTAGCGTACTCATTTTTCTGTATTCAAGGTGATTTAAACTCGGAGCTTATATTCTGGCGATACAGTTTTCATCTTTGTCGTTTAATTAATTATTGACAGTGAAGTGACTGAATTAATATAGAAATTTTGTGATATAGGTCAGCTTAATATATTTACAACAGTGAGTCTCTAATTAGGCATGCACTTTCCATACGTTATGCCTATCATACAAATTCAAACAATACTTTCGTAATTCGCTAATACGTTTATCACTCAAATACCCTTCTAAATCAGCGACATTTGTTCCTAGGTTATTTGAGGCTATTCCCCAACTTACCTGTTAATGAATATCTTAGTACAAACTAGGAACGATGTTTATAGCTACTTAAGAAACAGCTAAATATTTTTAACAACTGCTGTTTCTTTAGCCACGTGCTAGTGATTAATTTCATGGTTTTTGTTCATCCTTCGAGAAATCTCTTAAGTGTTCGTAGAGAAATTAAGCACAAGTTTTATACTAACATTCAATTTTGAAATACAGATGCTGTGCGAGAGTAATCTAAATATCTACAGATCTATTTACTGAAATACGTATTTGCCCATCCATATCTAATATGTAATTTATCTTAATTCAACATACATATGTAAAGTATAAGTGCCTCCGTTCGCTTCTCCAGAATATGGTTGCTATAGCGAACGTTCATATTTTAGAAATAATATTAGAATTATGTTGTATTTGTTTGATGTGTGTTTCATGAACACTTTTACTGTATTTGCAAAGTATTTCATAACGCCAGATGTGCATTTTCAAGATTCAGCGCTGTGAAATAATAATAATAATAATAATAATAATAATAATAATAATAATAATAATAATAATAAATTCAGTGAACTCTCTCCTTCTCCTCTACACCTATCTATGTGTACGCGGGTCGAGTCATATTACATTGCATGAATGTATGTACCTACGTAAGTAAATATATATATATATATATATATATA
>NC_068981.1:11496975-11501663 GCF_001194135.2 Octopus bimaculoides | reverse complement strand
GTGTGTGTGTGTGTGTGTGTGTGTGTGTGTGTGTACGTGTGTATGAGTACACAAGCATATGTGTATGTATATACGTGTGAGTGTATGTATGTATGTACATATATTCATACATGTGTGTGTGAATGTACGTACATATCTGTATTTGGGAGCATGTGGGTATATACGTATGTATGTGTCTTTGTATGTACATGTATAAATGTGTGTATATACGTGTGTGTGTGTGTGAGTATTATATATATGTGTGTGTGTGTGTGTGTGTGTGCGTGTGTGTGTGTGTGTGTGTGTGTGTGTGTGTGTGTGTGTGCGTGTGTGTGGCTCTTCAACAACAACACACACTGATAAGCTCAGAGATTATTTCTAAATTCGGGCTACGACAGACAGAAAGGAAGTTCTTGAAGCCGAGGATATTTACAGATCACCTGAGGAAATAAAAGTAAATCTCATAATTCAGGGAAACAGTTCCATAATACAGTACCTACACATCTGGAGAACTACGCTGCTTGGAAACGAACAGTAGTGATTAAAATATAAATGCCCATCCGTATCCCTTCTTGTTAAGTTCAGTTTTTCAATTATATATAAATACACACACGCACGCACACAAAGATATTCACAGATACACACATACGCAGTCACACGCGCACACAAGCATAGAGACAGACATACAGACATATACATAACGTCAGCTGACTGAGAATCTCACTAGAGAAGATTCTAAATGTGAAGTGCATGCACGTTATGTCCAAAATATTCTACTCCTCCGAGCTATGAAACTAACTCCTCCATCTACCTCGGCGTAGTAATTTAAATTATTTCAAATATTTTTGATAGAATTTGTAAGTCCATTCAACCAGTAAAACCGTTTCAGTCCTTAAATTATAAATCTCTTGCCTTCTCTACATTCCTTTTTTAACAACTGTTAGCACCGGCATCAAAAAGGATCACCAGTGCTTATTTTAATAGTGTCCCTGATGTGATTAAAATAATCACAACTCGAACCACATGAAAGTGAAAGTATTATTATAACACCATTGGAGATTCTTTTTCATTGGATGTTATACAGCTTGCACTACCTAAAACTCGATCCAATTACGTGGTTTTTCTCCCTCGAAATTATAGGAAACTAGTTTGTTTTAAATCTCACAGTGCTGGCTTTACAAAATGAAAGTAAGAACAAATGGAAATTGTAATCTTAGATAAACAGCAAAATTGATATTCAATAGAATGATATTGATCACATACATTTCTACTGTGATTTACCTGAGGCTATAGAACAAAATGAGTAACACAATATATTTTGCCTTCCCTTCCTCCCTCTTTATCAATAAAAAAACTCACTGCAGACCACCATACACACGTGAATGAGCCAGCAATGGAACACCTGGTTGGTGGCTCAACCTGTTATAAATAATAACCAAATTGAATATTAGCAGTAGATAGAATCAAGGATACCCAGGACAGCGAGTAGTATCTGATATACAAGAGATTCACGATAGTCAAGACTGCAGTGTCTCAGCCCATTCAGTATTTACTAATTACTAAACAATCACCACCACCAAAACAACAATAACAACTACAAAATCCTAATTTAGTATTTGGCTTCAGTTCATAGATAAAGCTGAGATATTTGTTGAAGTAATTACTTTCGTCTATACACTGTTTTCGTTTTCTCTTCCGTAATATATAAGATATAGTAATCACCAAAAGAACAAGGAAAAAAATACCTATTTCGAAAATACCAACTTCGTCTGCTTTTTTCTTCTGTCTCGTTTTGGTGTTTCTTTTCTATTCTTTCGTTCTTTTTGTTGTTGTTTTTTGACAATTCACTCACTTATAAAATTGCATTAGTTTTGTCACAATCTAACTTATCTTTTAAGCCCCACTTGATATCTTTAGGTATCTAATTAATTTCCTTGTATCTTACTGTCCTATTTGTTGTATTATAATTTGTAAAGCTCTTTCTCTTAAATAAATATTCATATATAATACGACTTACGGTTTCGATTATTCTATGAAATTGTTCAGTTATGATTCCCTTGATTGTATTCTCTTTCTTTTTCTACCTACAAATTCCATTTTAAATATTGACTTTGGTTTCATGATTGTTTTTGTTAATTCTTCTATTAATGTTTCAGTGCAACTCCAAAGCATAAAAGATCACTAGGATCAGAAACTTCATTCAAAATAATCGGTTATAGTGCATAGTTTACTGTTCTTATTGTATATCATTAAGTACTATTATGCTACATAATTATGTATTGTTTCCACAAACAATAATCTACATTTTTCAATTCTCTTAAAGCTAGTGATTTTGCTTTGCTAGTGCCTCGTTTGTTAACATTACCTAATGACCTTTTTGTTGTTATTGACATTATAAATATAATTTCTATACTGATTTCTAACCGGTGCAAGAATGACTTTAGACCATAACTTCTTTATAATGTCTTCCCTCTTTCAAATCAATTCAGCTAACCTTTAAGTTACTTTTGTGTCTTTAACAACTAATCACTGAAAATTGTGCCCCGTGTTTTCAACGCTTTAAGCATATTTTTCTATTTCTCCAGGGTCTGTTTAAATAGTTTATGTTGTAGAAATACTTCCTGATTTTCCTGTTTCTTTTATGTTGCTATATAATTTTGAGTCCGGGAAACGTTATTTATATTACATCAGGACCCAAATTGTATGACATGATGTTTGCTCTAAGCAGGATTTTTTGGGTTTGTTGACGCTGTTCCTGCCACCCACGTTATATTTTAATAATAAATCGTCTAAATCGATATTTTTAATTAATGTTAGCAACCAGTAGTGATTTGTTCGTCGATCAAATTCTTGAAAGTTTGCCAAAAAAAAGCTGTCCGTTTCTATAGATTTTTAAAATTTTGTTTCATGACTCAATCTATCAGGAATAGAATAGAAGAATACAATATCGCTCTTGACAATATATCTTCTAAAAATTATCATAATGATTTGTTATTATGACAATAATGTTATATAATTAAATTGTTGGTTTCATTGTCTGCGATTTAATGACTGCGGAGAAGAAAAGGAGTACCATTAATCCTTTTAGTGTCGTCATGATTGATTCCAAGAAAGGGTGAAGTTATCAAGAAAAGGTGAAATGTTCCCAGTCGAAACACTTGCAAAAGTGCAAGAGATGGTAGTGCTAAATTTGGCAATGAAAGAAGAATATAGTTTTCTCCAGTGGAGTGCAACTCGGTTTATGGCTACCAAATTCAATTCACAAGACCTTCGACCACTCGGGATTAAGTTATGGGATATTTTACTACGGTGCAGCATTGTCGGATTGGACGAGAAACTTGATAACTGAAACACACAAACACGCCATTATGAATAATAGAAATTCGTAATATTTGTAGGCATTGTATACCTATGTGCATATATTACCTTTACTCATCGATATTAACGGAAATTCTTCTATCATTCAAACATTTCCTAATGATTACAAAGATGGTAAACATAAATTTGTTGTTGAATTAAAAATTAGCAATTTGAATTTTAAATGTTTCTTTCAGATTTTCTTTCCATTTTTTATTGATATGCTCTCACTTTCATTCGTGTATATGTATATTATATCTTGTGTTAACTATTAATTTTTTCCTCATATCTAATTTTTCGCAAAATATGATTTCCTGGATTTCTACAAAACTCCTAGCCCTTGGCTTGACCAAACACTTGCAGCTATCATTAGGCTGGTAGATTTCCTCCCAGTATTTCATCGGCTACTACGGTGAAACCCTTTTCTTTTGTAAGGAGATCTATTAAGATATAAAAAGGTATGGGCTTGTTTCTCGTATCTACCGAACAGATGAAAACTTCATTCATTGAGGACATGTACTTTCCGCATCTCAAATATACCATAGAAAATGCTTATGCCCAAACAGTATAATAATGCTATAACCAGACGATACGTCTCTGGTAGCAATCGCAAAAGGTTACAATAATAGATAGAGACGTAAATACTTTATTCTGTCCATAGACTTATCATGAATGTCATTGTCATTCAAACAAGGAGATATCCATTTAAGAAATGGATATAATCCCAACATCAAGTTATATGAATTTTGACATAGCGAGATTTGTTGAAGATTTGCTAATTTTGATTATAGTCTGAATTACTTATCAGTAAGATTGGAAGTTCAGATTTGTTAGTAACTTGATAATACCCAGTGGCAACCTTTCAGGATTTGTTAATTTATCTATATCATATCTTTTTTGTTTATCATTCTTTAATGCTGGAGATGTGTTAGTGAACTCTACCTTTTTCCAAAGCTGTGTTTTCTTATACCAATATCAGAAATTATTATTTACTTGTTATAATAAATAGCAATTTGTTAACGGTGTATTTCTATTACTCTTCGAAACTAAGTATTTTGAACTTAACTCGTTTCACAATCCTGTCATTTCGTGTTCTATCCCACTTGATGCAACAAACTAGAGAACAGAATCTCTCATCGGTAAAAAGATGAAGAGATGAAAACGACTTTTGAAAGATGCATACAGGGCAGTAGCATATTGAAAATACACATCGTAACTGCATACTGCAATGATATTCTAAACTTATACTTATGTCTAAATTCTGCGGAAGCATTCAGGGTGCGTGTCATGTAATGGGTAACTTACCGCCATCTTCCAATAAGCTACGCGCTGCTTTTTATTGCCTAACATTT
>NC_068981.1:11495999-11496875 GCF_001194135.2 Octopus bimaculoides | reverse complement strand
GATCCATTTTTCGCCACCAGTCACAAGTCTATCCAAAAAGGATGAAATGAGTTCATGAGAATGGTTAGAAGAGCAGATGTCAACTTGGGATATGTGGTTGCTTTCGGACAATTCATGAGGCACCCATTTTCCAAGTTTAGGAACCTTTTCAAGTTGTTATTGGTGTAGTGTAATTTTTAATTAATTGTTGACAGTTTACTTTTGATATTGTTCTAACTTAAGTGAACTTACAAATGGAAGTCAATGTCATTATATTAACTATCTTTTGTAATTTTACTACTTTAGTGAGAAGAAAGCGTGTAACTTCTATAATCATATAGTTCATGTGAGGCTGGTGGTGGGAAAAGAGCCATTTATTTCCAGACGTGACACCTTCGCCATAAGCACTTAATCACCATACTGCGCGGGCTGAACACTTCACTTAAGGAAAGTTCTGTCTCACCTAGAGTCTCTCGAGGAAATTTCAGGCAAACTGCTTTGATAATCAATTCTCAGTAGAATAGCAATCAAAACTACATACTGAAGAAGTAAATTCCCACCAAACGCTTTTTGCAGATGTTTTAGAGTCTACCTCAATTTATCTATGCTTTTATTCAAGAAAAGTCCCCAAATGTTCCTATAATTTCGAAAATTGCATCCCAATATTTCACAGTGTAAAATTCTTTCATTCATTGAAACGTAAGTATGCCATGTGTCATTTCAACGTTTCCCTTCACAATACTCTTACTCTCTTTTACTCTTTTACTTGTTTCAGTCATTTGACTGTGGCCATGCTGGAGCACAGCCTTTAGTCGAACCGCTAGGTTACGGGGGCGTCAACACACCAGCATCGGTTGTTAAGCGATGTTGGGTGGACAGACACAGGCACACACATAT
>NC_068981.1:11492093-11495958 GCF_001194135.2 Octopus bimaculoides | reverse complement strand
ATATATATATATATATATACGACGGGATTCTTTCAGTTTCCGTCATCCAAATCCACTCACAAGGCTTTGGTCGGCTTGAGACTATAGTTGAAGACTATAGCCTGTCATTGATCATTGCCCAAGCTGCCACGCAGTGGAACTGAACCCGAAACCATATGATTCGTAAGCAAGCTACTTACCAAACAGCCACCCCTACGCCTATTTATATATTTTGTATTCACAAATCGCACAAGAGTTGTAAGATCTCCTAAATAATTTACTATCGAAAACAGCCTGTAAAATGGATTAAGCTTACAAGACAGTCTGACACCGTTTCCTCATTAATTATTGCTATCCATCATTTTCTCTCATTTCTAACGAATATAAAATATGTATCAACTGTAAAAACATCCTCATCTCTGAACTGCGTGAAATACTACCTGAAATCATTCAATTACGATTATTTCAGAAGAAACTGTAATCCAAATAACTTTGCACAAATGGTTACTCTTGTCGTTTAGAAATAAAGTATCATTCTGCTATTAAATGTTTTATATCTTGTAAGTGGTCTAGACATTCGAGTTAAATAAATTTCCATTTCTAGGACGCAGCTGACTTTGGTTTTGACATCGTTGTCACATGTATTCAAGTGCAATTTAATCAATGAGGACAGAAAATGTGGCATTTTACTTTTAAACTGTTAACAGAAAGAAATAATATATAAATTATGAATGATATCCATCAATATCGCATGGCGTGTATTGTCAACAACGGAAGTCGCTCCCTGCATATATATATATATATATATATATATATATATAGACGCATAAAGATACACAAAGTGTTTCTTTCAGACATATATGCACATACATACGTATGTATATAATTTGTAAGTATATATTAAGTATGTATGTATGTGTGTATTCAAAAACCGAGAGAGAGAGATGAGACACTCCGAGAGGGTGACGTAAAATAAACACTACTCTATATAGTTTTTATTTTATAAGTAGAAAGTGTATATATCGTTTTATTTTATTCTTTAAACATTGTCAGATATTACGACTCTCTTTTCATTAAATACAAACAGTAATAATTAGTTTTATTGTACACATATTCAATGAAAGCAGACGACTTTGTAGAAATCGGGGAACAAATTATCTGTGTCCGAGATCGTGAGAGTGGTAGGGGATGATGTGAAGGAGAATGAGAATATAAGAGCGATGGATTAGAGAAAGAAGTTGAAGGAGGATATATTGGATGAAGATTAAAGAGATCGGGAGGGAGAAATAGGAGGTATCATTGTGACGAAATATAATAATAAAAATAAGCGCTGCAAAGACTTATTCATCTATTAATCCCACTGGCAAAACGAATAATAAAGCCAAAACAGGGCGATGTATAGAAAACAACGACTACAATGTAGGGATATACACATTTTCCAAAGCAACGCTCCACCAAATTATACTGGAATAAACTCATACAATAAATATTCAATAAAATTAACAAACCCCACAACATGTGCTGTACAGGGGTGATACCCAACAGAAGAACCTGCACTGCACAAACAACACACAATACAAACACTAATACAACAGAAAACCCATAGCAAAACATACTGAACCAATACAATACTCTCCAAAGAAAAAAAAATGAAGTATACACTTCACCATCACGAAAGTACTGCAAGTGAATCGATAGAAAGTTACTCGAAACTATCGGATGTCGAAACATAATAGTGGTGGTAATAACGGTGACGAACATTACTTAATCTCATTTTATGATATAAAGTTTGTCCAGAAACATTGGTGGTAATAGCGGTGGTGCAGTAAAGATGCAGGCTGACAACAGATGTTATCTTACGACAGCATCAGAGATAATAGAGTAAGGAGCAGGAATGGACCTGCGCAGAAAACAGGATAGTAATGCAGTGCTACTTAGAAAGTGAACCTAAAAGAAGGGGTCATAGAAAACGGATGTTAACGTTTTGGCCAAAGAAAGATATGTTTAAAGTGACTTCTAATGCTATTAGAAGAAAGTGGATGACAAATTTGGAAGAGAAATTGAAAAGAAAAACCAGGCAATAGAAAAGTCATACTATATAAGAGATAAAGAGATACAGATCAAAGCAAAGTAGAACCTAAATGAAAATAAATGATAACAGTACAACCGGCCAGGAAGGAGCAACTGGCACCGGCGACGTAAGCGACTTATGTAAGAAAGATCAGAAACTTTTAGATGAGTTGCAGGAAGTAATGAATAAATATGAATCACATTACTAGAATTATGAGGTACCAACGGAAGAAGCTGCTAGTTATGACGAGCAAAGTAGGTTCTGTTATCAGTAGATAGATACTAAAAATATCGATTACACGAGCTCAGCGATCTCTGCAAGAGGTGTAGTAGGTATTAGATTAGGTATACCGGAAGGAAAATTTAGAAGAGAGCAAATTTGGAAAAAGAGACTACAAAATAAAGTGAAGATTTTAAGACAAGATCTGAGAAAAATAGAAGACTGGAACTTGAAAAAAAAAACAGATAGATTCCTTAACCAACACAGTCCAGAAGTGTGGTAGAGACATCGGTGTGGAATTTGGGATTACCAAATGCTCAGTACTTGATATGAAAAGAGGGAAGAAAGCATCCTGAAGAGGATTGTGGTTACCATCAGGAGAGACCATGGATGAACCCGACGGTAGTGGGTTTGGTATTTAGGGATTTGGGAGCTGGATAATATTCTACAAAGAGAAATGAAAGTCAAGTTTAGCGATGCGTATCAAAAGAGGGTAAAGATAGTGATGAAATCCAACCTCAGTGCCAAAAATTTGATTACTGCAATGAATATCTGCGCAGTTGCAGTGGTCAGATATGGCAAAGGACAAATTACTATAGACCATTGTTTAAGGAGTGAAGGGAGAATACTTGACGAGGATTTGATAAATAGTAGTGAAGACCTGCGGGAATATGCTGTGAAAGATATGGGTGTAAGTGCAAAGGAAATAATCGGCAAGGAAGAGTTTAATCAAAAAGCTGAAGCGAAGAGAAAAGAAGACCCTCTTGAAATGAGAATTCACGGACAGTTTGAAAGGAATATATAGGACGTTAAATATAGTACAGTATCGTGGGCATGGCTTTAGAGAGGTGATTTGAAGCGTACTACCGAAACCTGATCATTGCTGCGCAAGTCCACGCTCTCGCTACCAATACAAGGAAGTGTAACATCTATAAGGCTTCTGACACCCAGAAATGCAGAGTCTGTGGAAAGAGTGTGGAAAATGTGACCCACTTGGTAAGTGGATGTGAGGGCCTTGCACAAAAAGAATATAAGCGCCGACACGATAAAGTGCGTGTGTATCTTCATTGGCTCTGAAGCCGCAAATTCCAATATGAAGCAACAGAGTAAATTATGCAGGAGGATGAAAAAGGAACGAAATTCTGGTACTATGATTTTCAGACGGATGGTGTAATCCAACAACGTCGGCAAGATATTGCCGTATTGATTAGAGAGACAAATACTGTCAGATCATTGATATAGCCATACCAAATGACATGAATGTTGTGAGTAAAGAGGTTGAAAATATCAGCAAATTCTCCGAATTAAAAGTGGAAATAGCAAGATTGTATGGAATGCGAGAGGGTATATATAAAAGAGATGATAGTGGTGATCAGCAATTAGAAATCCCATATAAGACTGCTGTTTTGCAAATTGTAGCCTTGTTAGGCACAGAGCACATCTTAAGAAAAGTATTATCTGTCTGATGATGATGATGACGATGATAATGATATTAATATTATTATTATTATTATTAGTAGTAGTAGTAGTAGTAGTAGTAGTAGTAGTAGTAGTAGTAGTAGTAGTAGTAGTGCCTTTGCACAGATTCTAATGCTG
>NC_068981.1:11490918-11491557 GCF_001194135.2 Octopus bimaculoides | reverse complement strand
TATCTCATGGTCGCACTGAATCAAAATCTCATAGGATCTTTGCATTTCTATTTTCGACGATGCCTTCAGGTTTGTGGTCTATTATTATTATTATTATTATTATTATTATTATCATTATTATTATTATTATTATTATTTTTATTATTGTTGTTGTTGTTGTTGCTGTTTTTGTTGTTGCTGTTGTGTTGTTGTTGTTGTTGCTGTTGTTGTTGTTGTTGTTATCATTATTTTCACTATGTGAAGATAGTGCCAATTATTATTGGGTCCTTGGGAACAGTATCAGTGGTTATCAAGGGGAATACAAAGGAAATTGGAATTGAGTGCCCAGTAGAACTGCTACCAAGGGGCTTTTGCGTCCTTGGCACGGCCGGAATAATCAGTAACATATTAGATAGCTGAAAAGAAAGAATAGCATGGTACCGTTAGCCTGCAGGTAGTAAGCCCGCTACGCACGAAAGTCTCCAGGAACTCCAACAAAACCTGTGATTAAGAGATAATAATAATAATAATAATAATAATAATAATAATAATAATAATAATAATAATAATAATAATAATAATAATAATAATAAACGTATCTGTCAAGACCTACCAAAAACTGAGCAAATATAAAGATCTTGAAATAGAAATTAGCAAAAT
>NC_068981.1:11489833-11490908 GCF_001194135.2 Octopus bimaculoides | reverse complement strand
CTAACTTGTTGTCTCTTGAGGTCTCTGGGTGAGACTTGGATCCAACTTGTACGAATGCAAAACAAAAGTCAAACATAAAATAATAATAATAATAATAATAATAATAATAATAATAATAATAATAATAATAATAATAATAATGTTTGAAGAAATGCAAGATTGTGTCCACTTTACTTGTTTTTCCACACGTTATTAAAACAAAAATAGATATTACTTTGAAGAATTTGTAAATGGTTATTAAAAAAATGTTAATGTATATTAAACATAAATAATAGTGTTTAATATTACAAGATTTGCTTCTGTTTTAAATGTCAACTTCCGTTTGAATTCCATATGTAAACAAATAGTTTTCTCCTCGCATTCGTAAAAAATGTAATAAAGTGAAAAAACAAAACAAGTCAGTAAATTATTTTTAACCGTATAACATAACACAAAAAACAACAATTCTCATCTACGGAATTAAGTTTTCAAATTGTGTTAGACTGCGGTCATGTCGGGGTACCAGCTTGAAATTATTTAGTCAATAATATCATTTCCATTACTTATTCTTCAAGCCTGTTATTTATTTTATCGATCTAAGTTGTTTATGAAAATATTAATCCAGATAAATGAACAGGGTGTCTACAAAGAAATTCTGCAAAGATGTGAAACATCCATTACACTCTTTTAATTGAAATGTATTTAAGTTTCTTTTCAATTGATAGAAAAGGGACACTAAGAAATATATAAGTGAATATAGTAAAACAACAATATAGCGAAACACAACTCTTCATATTGGTCAATGTAATTCATTAATTCCCACCAGCCCATCTATTTTCAAATCCATTCAAGTGAAGGTTCATGAACATTTTCCCCTTGACAATTTCAACAATTTTCCAATTTTCATTATCGTCTTTTTTAAATGTATCATGGATTATTTTACTGATTACAGAATAAACTATAACAGAGTGTTTGTTTAATTCATGTGCCTATTGTGAATGTACTTTATAATTTATGTATGATATCTATAGGGAGGGTGGTTTTCTGCTAGTAATAATGATAATCATTTCTACTATCGGCACAAAGCCTGCTGTTT
>NC_068981.1:11488164-11489654 GCF_001194135.2 Octopus bimaculoides | reverse complement strand
TAATAATAATAATAATAATAATAATAATAATAATAATAATAATAATAATAATAATAATAATAATAATAATAATAACAATAATAATAATAACAACAACATTCAACTCCGCGATGAATAACATGGACGTGCTACACAGGGATTTCCGTACAAAAACAAATCTAATCTAATAACATCAATGGAATGGGGAAAAGGAACCCGTGGAAGACTTGAAGGAAGCGGCCTTTAACGAAAATAATCACAAAAAAAAAAAAAAAAATTGCTGCCATACAAAGCAGAATTTCCCTCATGCAAGATGTCTCAGTGAAACATGTGCGAAAGACACGTGCGAAATCAACATCTGAATGTTTACAAATGATAAAATATAAGTGGAACAAAACAGTAAGTACGTAAATCGATTACTTATGCATACACTCAAATAACTATGCAAACATATATACATTTTAATACACATAGGACTACACATACCCACCAAAATTTACACAACTTCTTGAAATTTACCGGACAAACAGCCACGCATATGGAAGCACTTCGCAAACGAAGTAAGACAATAACAAAACAATTTTCTTCGAACTAACAGAGAGTGAACAATTTATAAGTTTAAAAACACCACAATAAAACTATGCCGGGAGATAAATCTGTCAACAAAATAAATACAGACGAATACAGTTCTGTTAGCCATAAGAAGCTACGTTACGAGCAATGTTTTCATTCAGAGAACTCGGAGGCGGTGTTGTCTCAAAAAGTTAAACTTAAACAGACAGATCCGTCCCCTAATGTCAACGTCGAAGCTCCTCATCTGTCAACGATAGCAAAGCGATATAAACATCGGATATTTATTCATATACATACACACATATAATGATTTGGTTAGAGAAGCAGTTGTGGAAATCAGCTGCCCAGCGGATATTAACATAAGCCTTAAGATCAGCGAAAAAGAGAATACCTACGCTGAACTATTGAGAAATCTGCAGCTACTCCATCCAGAATACAACTTCAGGTAATTATTGGGACATTGGGATATGTAACACACTGTCTAAATACCAATCTTTAAAAATTAGGCGTCTCAAAACCAGAGACGAGAAAGCTGATTCGAAACCTACAGATCCAAACTATCACAGGAACTGTAAAAAGCTGTAAAAGTTTTCAGAATTTAATCATTTAAGTATATATGAGCGTGTCTAGCTATGAGACTATATGCATGAGAATACACACATAAAACAAAACATACAAATCTGCACGTATATACACATACATACGTACATACATACATACATACATACATACCGTTGTTGATGTTGAAATTCCAAAGAAGGAGTCTCGGATCTAGGATGGCCTCTTTATTGACAAGAAATCTTGATATTAAACTGAATAATGACATACGTATATACATACACACACACACACACACACACACACACACACACACATATATATATATATGTATGTATGTATGTATGTATATATATATATATATATATATATATATATAT
>NC_068981.1:11486660-11487321 GCF_001194135.2 Octopus bimaculoides | reverse complement strand
TATATATATATATATATATATATATATATATATATATATGTGTGTGTGTGTGTGTGTATGTATATATATATATATATATATATATATATATATACATATATATATGCATACATACATTCATACATACATACATACATACATACATACATATATGATGGACTCTCCGGTCAAAAGCGAGGTATGAATGTACAGTTATTTTGCCAAAATACCTGCACAAATGATTCGTTTATAGTGATCAAATGTATGTGATGTGCATTAGCTTAGTCTCTCCATCAAATCTATGTTATACGAACAGGTATACATTATACCGCCCGTCCAGAATCGAAGCGATCGCCGAAAAAGCTAAGATGAAATGACTTGCTCAAGTACACAACGCAACACCCGGTCTAGGAATGGAAACCACGGTCTCGCGATTGTGGTGCAGTACTCTCACCTGTACGCCATGCAACACCCTAAACACTAGGCCATGCGTCATATATAGTTAGAAAGATAAATAGATAGATAGATAGATAGATAGATAGATAGATAGATAGATAGATAGATAGATAGATAGATAGATAGATAGATAGGTGGATAGATAGATAGATAGATAGATAGATAGATAGATAGATAGATAGATAGATAGATAGATAGATAGATAGATATTCTATCATCATTAATA
>NC_068981.1:11484019-11485945 GCF_001194135.2 Octopus bimaculoides | reverse complement strand
TTAATTATGAAAAATTAACATATAAACATAAACCATGCTCCCTATGACTCGTGTTTATATGTAATCTGGTTATTCCGCTGAAGATAGTTTGACCTTTGTAAGGTATATTTTTATCTTGCTAAAATAACTTGAAACCATGGTACGGAATATAGATTGGTAAATGTTTTGTTTTTCATTCCCTTTCGAAATTATTCCTATTTTTGTGGTATAGAGTGTTTTGCTGCTCTTTCTAGCGGGTCAGATGTCCTATTATAGGCATCTCTGTATTTTAAATAAATAGATAGATAGATAGATAGATAGATAGATAGATAGAGTTTAGATATATGTATACGCAAACACGCTCACATACAGATACACTCGTTACTGCAGAATGTACGTAGAAAGGCAACTGTCATTATTTGGGACAGTGTCTTTGCCAAATTTATTGGGTGTCACAACATAATTTCATGAAACAAGACTTACACCAAGCAAGGAAAGAACAATAATCATATCTATGTTCACTTAATATATGACACCTGAGTATTTCACAGGTTTCCGGGATAAATTGTGAATTAAGAGATTTATCATTATTACTTACAATGGTGAATATTGAAAACTTATCTTATATTTGTTCTAGGCATGACAAACAAATCTTATCATAAATCATCATTTACTTCGCCATTTCTAGGTTTCTGTTAATATATGTGTCTATAGAATATAGTAGAAATGAATTTAATGTATAAATCCACAGTACTTAAATGTCCATTCCTCATCTAATTTATTTCTCTGATCAGGATTGTTTGTTTCGGAATGTTTCAGTTTAATTTATGCTGCTCAATAGTATTTTGATGCAAGAGTTTTGGAGATTTCCATCAAGATTACATTTAGATAAAGAAATAGTGAAACGATAATTTTCTAACTTTCTGTATTGTGATGATGATGAAGCGCTTACGTTATATGGTGGTCATGCTTAGCGGTGGAAATTGCAAAACACATGGGCATTTTCTAGACTTCAATGATTAGTAAAGAAAGAAGTAGTCTCATTGGATGTTTCAGATGATGGAGGATTTTGTGACATTTAAGGTACAGGCAAACAAGCCTTAACACCTAAACCCAACAACAATCTCTCTGGCAAACTTCTGCATAGTTTCCTTTCACTAACGTTACTCCACAATTCATCCGTTGAGCATAGTCAGTGATAGAAGTCCAAAAGTCAATGACATGTGGATGTATCGAGTCTAAAACGACGTATTTCTCAAGCGAGATCCTAACCAGTTAGCCAAGCAATATTTACTTCGAGAACTGAAAAATAAGAGACTTGAGTGCATTTTGAACTCAGACAATACTGAAGTAATTCTCTCCGCCTCATTGGAAACTGTCATATATATTTGACATATTAATATGTAAGAGAGCGTAGAGTGTGCTCACGGTTCACATAATTAGGAGAATAAACACAATACATATACTATCTACTTGTTTGGCTTTATTTATTTTCTTCTCTTATGTTTAATATACTTTCAAGTTAGCCAGTAGAGTGTGCTATGCATGATATTAACTGCTAAAATATTTTTCTGTGCTATGTTTCTCGATATATGCAGAATCATCAATATTTCAACGTTTTATTCTCTTCTACAAGCAAATCGTGTTTTTCGTCTTTCATGTATCTTTCTTTTTTTTTTCAATTCATAATCAGTAAAATACGCACAAAGGATTATGAAGAAAAAGACAGCAATAAAATAAATTATGGCTACCTATTCTCTTTCTACTTATGAAGTGAAGCATCGTAAATATAATAAACAACAATGAAGATTTATGCATTATTTACATTTCGTTCCAAACGAAGTCCATTTTCAGTATCTTCTGCAATATTCTTTCTCTTGCCAAAATGATAGAATATAGTTGCAAACGCTGAGTAAAGGTATTGTTAATCAGTAGCCGCTAAAGTAT
>NC_068981.1:11482318-11483873 GCF_001194135.2 Octopus bimaculoides | reverse complement strand
TATATATGTTCATATGTTCTTTTCTCTGAAGTTTTAACTCAGAGCTGCGGCCATGCTGATGCACAGCCGTTTTGCTACACTGTTATTACTGAGAGCCACCTCCAGTATGTGGCACTTGGTGAAGAATGGAGTTTGATGTAGCTATCCTCATTTGCACCTCTTGTCGTGAGATAGGTTAATCTGGGACTCTCGACATGAAGAGGTGCAGACTTGATTTTAAAGCGCCTACATCTACTTTGAGCAGGTTCCTCAGACTCTTTGGGAGAATATTAAAAAACTGTGGGCCCCTGAAACCCAGGCTGTTGCAGTAACTGGTCCTGAAGCGCGATGGAATTGCTGGGATGTTTGGCAATATGTAGTGTCGACACGTTCTGGTACTGGTGTAGATTTCAATTTTAAACATGGAAAACTAACGCAAATGAAAACGTTGTTTATCTGTGAATCCAGATGTGTATACATAATCTATGTCATAACTGTGAAGGATGTGGACGCAACTACATACAGGAAGCAAGAATGTCCCTCAGACGGTGGACAACACTGCAGAGAGAAAAAAATCCGATATAGGCAAATGCTATTAAGCGACCACATATACAGATATGTAGAGGAATCATCAATCAAACTTCATTTTTCCCTATGAACCAATGCAATGGGACAGCTTTTGTGCAACAACGGTTAGGCTATATCAAGTGAAAAATGACAGCTGCACCTTAATACAGACATATAAGCGATTTTCCACTACGTAAACATTTTAGTTCATAAATATATATCTTCTTAATATATTCATATCGTCAATTTACTTTCATAGCAGTAGGATAATTACCACAATCCCCTGCTTCTAATAGCAACAGTCAATGCTTATACCACCCCTGGAATTTATTTACTTTCCGATTCATTTACAACATATCTGTTTTACTAACATGTAATGAAAACCTATGATGGCATGAAATTATAACATTATCACTAATTATTTCAATATGAGTAGCATAGGCGAACTTGGTCAACCATGTAAATATTTTTTACGCACGTACACACACACACACACACACACACACACACACACACACACACATATATATATATATATTGTTGTAATCGCTACTTATTTCTTTATTGCCCACAAGGAGCTAAACATAGAGGGGACAAACAAACGGATTAAGTCGATTACATCGACCCCAGTGCGTAACTGGTACATAATTTATCGTCCCCGAGAGGTTGAAAGGCAAAGTCGACCTCGGTGGAATTTGATCTCAGAACGTAACGGCAGACGAAATACCGCTAAGCATTTCACCCGGCGTGCTAACCTTTCTGCCACCTCGCTGCCTATTATTGTTGTAATCGTTACTGTCGAACTGTTATAATTCCCACTCTCATATAACAGCATAGTTAGTAAGACAAGTAAAAACCACGACTGTCTATGACCGTCTACTTCCTACTCTCTCTCTCGATACTAACCGAAGTCACCTCATTTATAGCGACTAACACATACCACTCGTCATGTGGGAGGGGGTAACATTGTTACTATTATTCTCCAGACACACACACACACATGTATATA
>NC_068981.1:11481386-11482308 GCF_001194135.2 Octopus bimaculoides | reverse complement strand
ATATATATATATATATATATATATATATATATATATCAAAATTCGAAGACGGAAGAAAATGGGTAATAACCATTTTTCCGTCGTGGGTTTATATTTTCCACACTCAATACATACTATCAAAACGTAATATTGTGTTTATAGAATATATATACAATATATATGAAACGGACATGGGGCGGTGAGTGGGCACAATGGCTAGCGCGTTCAATGAAGTACTTAGTGTCATGTCTTCGGGTTTCACTGAGTTCAAGTGTTACCGAGGTTGATTACACCATTCATGCCATCCGGGTGGATAAATTAAGTAGCAATCGAGCTCTGTGGTCGATGTAATCGACTTAGCACTATTTGAAATGGTTGGTGGCCATGTGCTATACATCATAACTATTATAGCTCGATATATGCGTGAGTATGTGTGGTTGGCAATCGATTTTGCAGTCGAGCATAGGAGACTGTGTTTGCATTGATTTTTCCCTTTCATTGTTATTATCTGTCGGTTTCAGCCACTGACAGAAATGTACTGGTTTTCTGTGACGGTAAGAAGACATGAACTTCAAAAATTTCACAGGACATGCCGACCGAAAGTATTTAAATTCAGCTAATCTGCTCAAGCAGATGAGCACTTTTAATCGGCCTTCATAGCAAGGACACCGGGACGATTTGCACTGAGAGTGCCGATATACATACACACACACACACACACATATCTCTCTCTCTCTCTCTCTCTCTCTATATATATATATATATATATATGTATGTGTGTATATACATATATATGTATATGCACACATATAAATATTCATGTAAGTATATGTACATATATGTATACTTACACTCACACATATATATCTATATTTATATATATATATTATATATATATGTGTGTGTGCGTGTATATATATATATATATATATATATATATATA
>NC_068981.1:11480752-11481376 GCF_001194135.2 Octopus bimaculoides | reverse complement strand
ATATATATATATATATATATATATATATATAAATACTCACACATGTTTATTCACACACGCAAACACACACATATAACTTTTATTTTTTTACTTTTTTCAGTCATTAGACTGCGGCCATATTGGGGAGACAGCTTGAAAAATGTTTAGTCGAACATATCGATCACAATAAGGATTGATGATTGTATACAGATATATATGGGAAAGGATATATACACATATGGGTGCATGTATGTGAGTGAGTGTTAATGGTGCGTATCTCAAAGGGTATTTATATATCACGAATATGATATGGGTAGAATTTTATTTACGTTATAATCACGCTACTGTGTATGCTTGTATCTATCACCTAAAGGTCTTTACTATTCTACTATTGCATTGAATTTTCATCTGTACGATCAATATTTCTCTCTTGCACTCCTTCTAAAAATATATTTTTGTCTCTTACTCTCTCACTCTCTTTCTCTCTCTCTGTCTCTCTCTCTCTCTGTCTCTGTCTCTCTGTCTCTCTGTCTCTCTCCCTATATATATATATATATATATATATATATACCTAAATATGTATGTGTGTGTGCGTGTGTGTGCATGTATGTGTTTATGTACATGTATATATGTATATACATATTT
>NC_068981.1:11475024-11477757 GCF_001194135.2 Octopus bimaculoides | reverse complement strand
AGTTTTCAACTAGTACTTATTTTATCGACCACGAAAGGATAAAACGTAAAGTCTACCTCGGCGAAATTTGAATGCAGAGCGTAGCGACGCAGGAAATACCTATTTCTTTATTGCCCACAAGGGGTTAAACATAGAGGGGACAAACAAGGACAGACAAAGGTATTAAGTCGATTACATCGACCCCAGTGCGTAACTGGTACTTAATTTATCGACCCCGGAAGGATGAAAGGCAAAGTTGACCTCGGCGGAATTTGAACTCAGAACGTCACAGCAGACGAAATACCGCTAAGCATTTCGCCCGGCGTGCTAACGTTTCTGAATACCGTTAAGCATTGCGTCTGGCGCGCTAACGATTCTTATTAAATTATTAATTCACAATCCAACGACATGCCTTACATCTTTTGAATATCTATTTCAAACAATAAAACACTTATACAGTTCCAATTGTTCCTTGTATATTTGCTGAATGTTTTGGTTGAACTGTAGTTGATAGTATATCTTATAAGAAGCCCTTAAATTGTGTTGCATATGTAGGGGTTACTTTTCTGCCCCATTTTATTTCTGTGTATATGTTGTTGCCAAAGATTATTTTCAATGTATTCATTTCCAGCCTTGTATGATTTCTCTTTAGAATCTTTCTGGTGTGTTATTTTGCGGGATATCAAACACGATAATTTCACGGCTTCTATTCCTAGATGCTGTGGGATATCGGTGTAGAGATTTTTTTTTACGTGAAAGTTAAATTGAATTGTGTCTTGGTGCAGGCCTTAATATGTGTAATTCAAAAAATATCATTCATCTCCGATGAAGGTAGTTATCATTATTACATAATGGTTTTAATATCATATGATATAGTTTTCTAAAGTGCTTGATGTTAGTCTGGCAATAAATGGGACTAAATTAATACATGTGTGAATATGCGTGTTTCCATCTGTGAGTGTGTGGTACGTGTATTTCCAAATTAGATTGGCATCGTATTTGCATCATAAAGTATTCAAATAATTTATCAGAAAAAAACTCGATGATTTTCATATAAAATCTTAGTGCGCAAATCTCACTCTTGATGTAATGCACTTATGTATTGTTTGTTTTATATAACATTATGTTATATATTATGTAGTTTGAATGGTCAATGCCTGTGTTATGTATGTGCGTGAGTATTTGTGTGCGTGTGTGTGTGTGTTTATGTACGTATGTACATAGACATTAACTTAGATCAATCTCTTTCTTCGTCTCTTAATTAGTCTTCATATGAATAAAGTAGCGAAGTCATAAACTCAACTGAAATCTAATTAACAGCGATGCTTTTAATTTTGAATATAATTTAAAGGAAATCTCAGAGTGAACCTTATATATATATATATATATATATATACAGAGCATAATTGCATTTCATCAGAATATAACGAACATCGCCGCACTTATTTATCTTTAAATACCGGACGAACATTAATATTTTTTCGCAATGCAGAATATAATGACAATATTGATTGTTTTCTCAAATGTTTATGTTCGCCATTTCTCTTCCTAAAACAAAAACAAACAAAAATCAATAGTAGTGTGTAACGACTGTCAATAAAGGAAAAATATTTATTACCATTTGGAGAAGGCGGTATTCTACGGAGTTGTGATAACCTGTCAACTGATGAAATAATTATTCAAGCAAAAACAGAAAGTTAATTTAAAACATAGTATTTTTCACTGGTGCGTGAAAAGAAGCCAGTCATTGATCTAATACTTAAAAACGTTTGGTTACAGAAGATTTGGTAATATCTCCAAATATTATTGTTTTCGTGCTATTTTGTTCCGAATAACAAGCAGAAAACTGTAGCAAATTCCAATTTAATGTTGCGTGTGTTTTTCTATGAAAGTGAGTTAAAGCGTCGGAAATTTGAAATGAAAACATACAAACAGGATGTAAGAGAAACACATTAGCTGATGCATATCTCTATAGATTTATTGATAAATATGTATAAATATATAAACACTTATAGTTATATGTACACAGACATCTATATATGCTTATAAACTGATATAGATAGGTAGATAGATAGATAGATAGATAGATAGATAGATAGATAGATAGATAGATAGATAGATAGATAGATAGATTTGTGAGATGTCAAAATATATGTCTTACATTTGTGCGAAACTTCCTAATTATGGCTCATAGCAAGAAATACGAATATTGCATTGTTTTTGACATTACATTGTTTTTAACATTACATATTTCTTATTATATGAGAAGAAAAGTTGTTAGTACGACAAGTAGTATATGTATAAATACTGAGTTAAATTATTAGACCTACATATTTCTGTGTGTAAATATGCGCGCACTTATGTATATTTCTAGTTAATGAAATGGTTATTGGTTGTACATGTTGTTAAGAGGTTGGTTGAACAGGAGATTTTTAGGATCTATTTTAAAACGGGGGGCCACATTTTTTATTAATGTTTTACGTAGTGTTTTTGGTACGGAAAGACTTTCAAACTTCGAACACTTATCTATTTTGTGTTATAGAACAGAAAAATATTTTTGTATTCGAATTTATTTCATGTAAAAAATTGTCTTATTTCGATAATTTCAACCAATCACTGACAAGTATTCAGTTGTTTACATTTACTCCTTTGGCTGATTAAGCGATGTAAAGCGTATTTAATCTCCATACCTTCGTTTTATTTGCTTTTTTCATTTTAAATTTGCTTTAACCCTAACCCTAACCCTAACCCTAC
>NC_068981.1:11473229-11474140 GCF_001194135.2 Octopus bimaculoides | reverse complement strand
GTGTGTGTGTGTGTGTGTGTGTGTGTGTGTGTGTGTGTGTGTGTGTGGGTGTGTGTGTGTGTGTGTATGTATGTACATATGTATGTATATATGTATGTATTTGTGTGTCTGTGTTTACGTTCCCGTAACTTAGCGTTTGTCCAAAAGAGCCCGATAGAACAAGTACAAGGCTTACAAAGAATAAGTACTGAGGTCGATTTGTTTGAATAAAGGCGGTGCTCCAACATGGTCGCAGTCAAATGACTGGAACAAGTGAAAAAGAATAAAAGAATACAGACGATCATATAGATACATACATACATATTTACATATAAACACATATATAAACACGCACCCATATATATACTTAAACTTACGCACTCTCACCTGAATTCTAAAGTCCAGGTTCAATGACCACTAGCCCCTTATTATATCTTCGTTTCTGGCCTCGCCTTAAACCACGGACCCCACCACACTCGCGACTCCACCTGGAACAACGTTACATTTTCAGTCTACACAAATTCCCACGGACTCAACACAAGTCCCTCCTCGTAACGACTGTCTCTACACCCTCCTTAAAAAATCAACTTTTAATTTTATTTAATTTTATTTTATCCACTCTTATATCCACTTACTTTTTTACAGTGTTACCTATTTTTCGATGTTTTATCGTTTTTTTTTTGCCGTCGAATTTTTACACTTTTTAATTGCATACATTTTTTCTATAATTGTATTAATTTTTATTTTATCCCTTTAATTTTAATTATTTAATTTTTTATTTCTTATCTCATGTGTGATATTTTTTTGTAGTTTATTGATTTTTTTTATTTTTACATCTTGCACCCTTCCCCCCATTCCCCCTTTTTCATCGATCTTACTTTTATTATATTTTATTTTATTTCTGTATACACGCACACATACATACACACACG
>NC_068981.1:11471782-11473153 GCF_001194135.2 Octopus bimaculoides | reverse complement strand
ACTTTTATTATATTTTATTTTATTTCTGTATACACGCACACATACATACACACACGTACATAAACACACACACAAACACACACATGTACCTCCCACATATACCACACAAATACACACGCCAAAACAGAAATGCAGACACATACACACACATACATGCACGCACACACACATACACACGCATGAATGCACATACACCTCACATATACATCAAACACACACCACACACATACACAACACGCACATACATGCACACACATACACGTACACGCACTCATACATTCAAATACATACACAACACACGCACGAGCATACCCCCCCTCTAACACCCCCCTCCACACACACACACACAGACGCACACATACATGCACATACGCTCACATATACGCACACACGTACACACAACTATACGCACATACACACACACGCACACACATGCACACACAGATACACAGACACACACGGACGCGAAAACACGCACAAGAACGAGCATATACCTCCACACACAACCCCACCAACACACACATATATACATGCACACAAAGAACACGCATACACACGCACATACACGCATACACACGCACACACACGCACGTACACGCACGCGCACGCATACATAGGGACGCACATATAACTCCACACACACAACCCTACACACAATCCCACGCACGACCCCACGCACACAAACAAATGCATGCATACACTACACATAAAATACACATACACACACCATATACATAGACACATACATACACACAAGGACACACAACTACACAAAGGACCACCACTCCTGTTACCATGCTGCAGAATCCTTCCTACGTTATGGGACACAAAGTTCACTGACATATACACATATAAACAGCCAACATCACACAAACACCACACACACAACACATACACACATACGCACTCACATGCTATTACAGACACACACGGAAAGACTCGCGCGCATGCACATACCCACACATACACACGTATACCTCCTCTTGCACTCTCCTGTCTTAGAAAGAACTTTTTCTTCCCCCATTCCCTTCCGGACATTTAAAAATGTAAGCACATGTGAATGGTTGGCAATTATTTTTCTTCCGACTTCCTTCTCTATTGAATTTTCCTCTGTGTCGCGTTTCTGAAGAAGAGCTTTGCTCGAAACATAAAACCACCTTCCTTTCCTACCCTGGGCGTCTGCCACTACTTTACATGTACTACATCATCGCGTTTCTTATTTTTGTGTTTATATATATATATGTGTGCGTGCGTGTGTGTGTGTGTGTGTGTATTAGTGTGTATATATACATATATATATGTATGAATACATACATATGTATATAGGTATATATATATATATATGTATGTATGAATATATATATATATATA
>NC_068981.1:11470609-11471478 GCF_001194135.2 Octopus bimaculoides | reverse complement strand
ATATGTATGTATGTATGTATGTATGTATATATATATATGTGTGTGTGTGTGTGTGTGTGTTTGTGTGTGGAGTAAAGAAGGTTGTTGTGTAACGCCGGAACAAATTAAATTACAAAAGGTAAGAAAGCAGAGCAAAATGCTGTTTTATTTGTACTTCTATATTTTGGGGTGAAGACCTTTTCTTCAGGACATTTGGTAAAAGCAGTAGTTATAAAAGTGGTTGTTCAGTTATGTGTGGGGAGGAGCAGGAAGTGGAGTGTGACATGGGCGGACTGTGCTGCTGCACGTCGTCTGATCAATAAGCATCCGACTGTAGCTATAGTAACGTAGCTTTAAGCGCGAAGAGTAAAGCTGCTTGGCAGAAAATAACCTTGAACTCTGTTATACATCAGCACTTAATTTAATTTCGCTGTTTACAGCAGTGCTTGGAAGGAACGTGTATAGCGTGTGATCGTCGGATTCACCATGACAGAGAAAGTTAAGCCGAGAATCTATCTATATCGACAATTCTCCTTGATACGAAATGATGTAAGTCGAGCGAAATGAATTCAGCTTATTTTAAGGCTAGCGTGATTAATACAGAAGTAGTTTCATGTTTAATGTACAAACTAAATAGATCAATTTAAAAACACTAATTTGACTTGAATTTAGTACACACTACATTCTTCAGCTGTAAACTCCATATTTTGTGAAAGACTATGCATAACTTTGAAATATATTTATCTTCATGCATCCGCATCAATTCTTAATTCAAGGTACACAATATTACAAAATACTTAAAGAGAATGAAGCCATACTTCTTTGTTCACAGTTAAGCAATTTTCTAAATTGCCGTTGGGCCGATAGCGGCAAATTATGTATATATATAT
>NC_068981.1:11469966-11470599 GCF_001194135.2 Octopus bimaculoides | reverse complement strand
TATATACATAGTTAGAAGCGTTTTGAACTGTGAACGAATAAGCTTGACTTCTTTGTCTTTAACTATTAAATATTCTGTACCTTGTATCACGAATTAATGTGGATGAATGAAGGTGTATATATTATAAAGTTATGCATATCTTTTCACAAAATATGGAATTTACACCTGAAGAAAAATGTAGTATGTAATAAATTTAAGTTAAATTATTTTTTTAAACTTGATATATTTAGTTTGTACAGTAAACATGAAACTAGTCCTGTATTAACCATGCTAACCACGCCTATTTTAATAGGCATAATTCATTTTGCCCGCCTTACAACATTTCGTATCAATGAGAATTTCCGATGTTTTATTTAACCATTGATCATTCAACACGCAAGGAGATCAGTTTTTGAACTGCAACTTTCCCTATATCTATGTTTCTATATATATGAATATACATGATTTGCCGCTATCGTCCCAACGGCAAGATAGACGCGTGTTGAACTGCGAACGATGAAGCATGACTTCTTCATTCTATTAATATATACATATATGTATATCTATATATACATATATACATATATATATATATATACCTATATATACTATATATATATATATATATATATATATATATATATATATATATAT
>NC_068981.1:11468043-11469847 GCF_001194135.2 Octopus bimaculoides | reverse complement strand
GATAGATAGATAGATAGATAGATAGATAGATAGATAGATAGATAGATAGATAGATAGTTAGATAGATAGAGAGAGAGAGAGAGAGAGATGGATAGATGGATAGATGTACAAAGGTGCACCTAAAAGTAACCGGAAATATTCTCTGTTGTTCGGGTTTCCGCTCCAAGGAACCACTGTATGCGACCATCAGTCATTTCTCTGCTTCCAGCGTCCTCCGGTACTCTCCTGGTGCTACGTGGTGTGTCTTTATTTTGAAGTACTTTTTCCCGTGTTAGTCGATTTTTGCGATGCCAGTAACAAAGGAACAGCGTAATTCTGTGAAATTCTGCTTTCTGCTGGGACACACAGCGGCGGAAACAGTTGTCATGCTTCAGAGAGCCTACGAGGAAGCTGCCATGTGCAAAACAGTGATTGCTACGCTTTAGGAATTCTCACTTATAGTTTGAAGACCAACATCGTTCAGGACAACTGTCGACCTGCCGAACGAATGAAAACATCATGAAAATTGATCTTGGTGGAGCGTCATTGTACAATTCACAAACTTGTTGTTATAATTGGTATGTCCTGGAGCTCCCGCCACCGAATTTTGAAGAGGAATTACGATTGAAAAGGGTTGCAGCAGAATTTGTTCTTTACCTGCTCACGGAAGATCAAAATCTGTCACGACTGAATGCGTGCCATGAACTGAAAGAACAAGTAATAGAGGATCTGTATCTTTTTTCGAAGGTCATCAAATGTGATAAGGCTTGTGCTACGGAATTAGCAGATGTGTAAGAGGTGAACAGAACACGACGGAGGCCTTAAAAGACATCCCTTCGCATGAATTTCAGCACTGCTTCCAACTGCGGAAAACGCGTCTGAAGCGAAGCGTTGCATCAAATAGAAAATATTCTGAAGGCGATAAGTGTGTAAACAAGTAAATCTAAGAGAATGAAATAACATTGTAAAATTCCGGTTCCGGTTGGTTACACCTCGTATGTATGCTTATATTCATATATGTGTATATATATACACAATTGTGCATAGACGCGCGCACAGACGTATATACGTGTATATATAAATATGTGTGTTTGTGTGTATGTATATATATATGTTAGCATGTATGCATGTAAGTATCTCTCATTTTAAGAATGTCATTATAAAGATTAGGAGGGGTTCGTCCGAAGAAAACAGTGTAATTTCAAGTCATTGACACGAATGTTTTAAAATGTATTCCTATCAAATGTGAATTTTTTCTATCACAACATATGCACACGGCTTATATCTGTTTTGTTCATAAGAACTATCTCTTAAGAAATTCGATATTTGGTGAAACTGAAATGAGTACATGGGTAGAAGCCAAATAGCTGCTGCATGGAAATAACAAACCTTATGAAGGACAAATTAGAAATGCTTCCAAGAAAGAACCTCTCTATCCAAAGTATATGCTGAAAAATTTATATTTTGTATGTAGATATTCTGTTACACACATCGTAGGCAAAATGTATGGGAAATCATAAAGGAATAGAATGGAATGTTTCAGAAATATAAAGGCTGTGTAAGATCTATGATATTTATTTATTTATTTATTTTTATATCGCAATTTCTGAATTATACCTTTGGTAATTGCAGGTGTTCAAAAGAGTTTCACTGGTTCATTGAATTTCTAGAGGCAGATGCTGCAAGGGAGAGTCTGTAAGAGGTTGTAGAATGGTGAGTCGGCATCGTTCGAAGTGTACACGAAATTTTCGCCAGTTTTGATATAATTCACCGACAGTTAGATATACATATATCTAGATCGGGATGGGAGGGATAGCTTCCCTTT
>NC_068981.1:11463561-11467624 GCF_001194135.2 Octopus bimaculoides | reverse complement strand
ATATGCGCATGCGAGTGTGTGTGCGTGCGCACATATGCGTTTACATATCGTGTATATATAACACATGTACGCATATATATATATGCACGTTTGCACACATATAATTATATATATATATACATATGTGTATATATATATATATAACGTGCAAGAACTCGCACAATAACATTTCGCCATGATAGATCGCTGACTACTACACATATTTTTTTTTCCTCCTCGTTTCTCTCCTTGTTTCTTTCTGTGTTGCTTTCTGTTGAAGAGCATAGGCTCAAAGCGTTAAAGACTTTCTCTATTCCCGAGCGTTATACTAATACATCCATTTGTTCTCTACACCACCTATCTTCATCTGTTGTTCTTTCGTGAATTTTCCCTATGTATATATATATATATATATATATATATATATATACATATGCGTGTGTGTATGTATGAATGAATGTATGTGTGTGTGAGAGAGTGTATATACAGTGTGAGTGTATACAGTGTGAGAGGTTTAAGGTAGAAGATAATGTAAATAAAATAAAGTATAGCTTCTGTTTATTCTATACTACTACTACTATGAAAATGATAACTAATGCTCTCCAGTGATAAGTGATATATCCCGGGCTGGGAACCCTCAAACTTTTTACTTATATATACACAAATATATCTATTTATATAAGTATATAAATACTTTGTTGCCTAACACTTTCCAGTAACATTTTCTTTTCCGCAATGGGAAAACACTACTTCAAGCTCCGGTGCAGTTGTGTCGCTGTTCATATATATTCGCTGATGTTCTAATGACTGTAATACGATGCGGTGTTTCTATCCCGATTCATATCTTCCATACGTATTTTGAAGTTGATATTGCAATACATCATGCAAATAGATCTTTCAATCTGCCAAATTTAAAAGCATTAGTATTCTCGTTTTGTTTGTCTCTGCATAATTTGTCAAACGTATGATATACATTCATTTTTCACTCATTTATTAAAGAGAACATGGCCCCATGAGTGTGATTCACAGAAAGAACCTTGCTATTCTGTTTTGTTGAGATATTTCTATTCGAAAATTTCAGTCTGTGCATGTCATTAGATTTGTTATTGATTATTAATATACTTCTCTTGGCTGGTCGGTAACTTGCAGCCAGTTACATAGCAACATAACCGCCAGCTGATTAATGATTTACTTCTATAACGATTTCTTTTCTTCTTGCTGTGTTTGTAGAATCCAGTCTTCCCACGTCATTGCTGTCAAAACGGAATTATTGAACATCTACAGTATCATGTTGCGGCATATTGAGCCCATTCTTATCTTACTGTGGTCCTCAGTAATTTAATACTGTGAAGTTAATTGTGAAGCTGAAAAAAATTCTCCTAGTTTAATTATCTTTTCATCCTCTAACAGTACTTTTTTCCTTTTAGCCTCCTTACGAGCCATCGTTTCTAATATTCCATGATATTAGTCCATCTTTTAACTTTCAGAGGGGTTCTTTTTCCGCCTTACAAAGCTGTCGTTGTCTATCATGTGTCATTATTGTTATTGTTTCTATTTAAAAGTCGGTTCTGTTGTTTTATGACTAAATTCGTAGATATTGCTGTAGTTTTGTAGAAAAAAATATTATCTACTTCAATAGGAATCTTTATAAATTTGAAGAATATTGAACAGTAATGCAAAGTTTTCGATATATCTGTGGGTACCGGAGTAAAAAGAATGTACTGAAGTGTTTCATATATTTTTAGCCGTATTAAAAATACGCTCGTCTGCACAGCGTCTGAATAGATTAA
Source organism: Octopus bimaculoides (assembly GCF_001194135.2). Classification (NCBI taxonomy): domain Eukaryota; kingdom Metazoa; phylum Mollusca; class Cephalopoda; order Octopoda; family Octopodidae; genus Octopus; species Octopus bimaculoides. The sequence goes on along the minus strand of NC_068981.1, from coordinate 11,465,855 downwards.
AAAAAAAACAAACATTATTATTAAAATCCGTTGTAAAGAAATACTGAAGCCAAATAATTGCAGAATTTAAATATTGGAAATATTCCTTCAGATTTCCAATAGACCTGCTTGCATAAAGGATATTATTATTGGTTAATAGGAATTTTGAGAATCCATGGAGTTTAACTCTTTAAATTCATTTCAATGAGTTTCTTAATTTTGAAAGGAAAATATAGAATATAGATCGATTGACTGTATGCACAGAAGGTGCTTGTTCTTTGTAACTTTTGAAATCTCTTTTATAACGTGCAAGAACCCGCACAGTAACGGAGACATTAACACACAAAATAAATATAATTACATGAATTCAATATAATTCCGAACTATTTATTTTGAAAATGCTGACAATTTTCACTCGACAGGGAATATTCAGCCATTCAGAACGGTTGTATCGAAAACAGAAGATGGTCCAATTTTTATTTTTTTAATTTTCTTTTTTTTAATGCAGAAAACATGAGCAAATATGGAAACTGAATTCGAATGTTATTTTACACTTGAAAAATAGAATTCTCTGAAAATTTTATTTTTGAAACATTGTATAAGTTTACTTAGTTACTTTTATTTGAATCAGCAAACGCTCACAGCTTTCTTTAATTTTTTGTTTCATATATATATTTGTATGTGTGCGTGCGTGTGTATGTGCGTGAGTGTGTGTGTGTATGAGTTAGTACCTGGAAAAAAAAAACTAACATCAGAAATTCTTATATATTCTATTTCTCATTTTCTATGTACTTGTGTCGCAATTATATTTCTGAGATTTCGTATCAAGTCATATTTAAAGGGGAATATGTTCTGAAGCTTGAGGTCTTAATTCGAGGTTATTTACATATAAGCCTGATTCCAGGGACTTCTCTCAAAACTCACAATCAGGTACAATACGAAATCATGACATTAATACACGATATTAAATGATAAGATCAACAAAAGTAAAATACAGATTAAGGTTTCCCGTTTTCACAGCAACAACAGTAGAGGGGCCTATGAGATAAGGAAAATGGTTATGGAAATTAGTGAAATGAGAACGAGAAGAATGGTACAATAGAAAAAGATAAATAAAAAGAAGACATAGTTAAGCAATAGTCGCTGAGAGTAAATTAAAATGAGTAACATTTGCAAGGAAACACACCAACACTTAAATCAATGAAAGTGCTTGCATCAGATACCCGCCGGTGTGTTGTGCCCTTCAGCGAGCCATTTTATTTCACTGTGCTCCAGTTCACTCAGCTGGAAAAACAAAATGAGTAGTACTTGATTTTCAAATGGCTAGCCTTGCTACATTCTGTGTCATCCTAAATCATAGGACACGATATTTGGACACAGAATCCGACAGGGAGGGCTGTTTTACGCGTGTCTTTCGAGTGTTCATGCCACTTGCACGTTGATTTCACGACCGGGTGTTTCGTTTAACGGATCAACTGGAATTCACGTTGTTGTAACAGAGTGCTAGTTGTTTTGTCTTGATTTTTGTTGGGTTTGATCTTTGTGTGTGAGTGAGTGATGCACGCCAACTTACGCATTAGTGCTCCGAGGAGCATTCAATACACAAAAACCTACATCATGCTCGAGTTATCAATGTTAGGACACACGATCCAGAGAAAATATACTCATAAGCACTGACACGCGCGCACACACTCACTTATATATACATACATTTGCATGGATATACATAATACAAATATGTATGTTCGCATTTATCCTTGTATGTATATGGTCAGGTTTTGGTGTATATGATTGAGAATAGACTTATATAGGTTACTTGCATTAAGACTTTATAGCGATGACGTTTGTACAATTAAAACTCTCATATCTACTTGAAATATGCAACAAATCCTTCTAAAACTCTATCTATTACGATCAATATATTCTGATAGGAAATGATTTTTAGTATCTGTTTAAAATAGTTCAATGTTATCAATATTTAAAGAAGTCTTTTTGCGATTTCAGCATGCATTCCTTTTACTGATTAAATAGTAATGGAAAATGATGGAGTTTAAAAGAATAAAAACGTAGGAAAACACGATAATTTTGCATCAATAATATTTTTAAGATTATAGAATACACTCGATACTTGCGTATCTATTTCGCTATTGTATGTATTATTTGTGTCCCTAAAGTTTCATAAAAACGACGGAGAGTAACAGTTAGTTGATAAAGATTTCTGTGTTATCGAACACATTTTCTTTTTCAATAGGCAATTCCCAAAGTAAATATTTCATTTCAAATCTGCGTTGTTATATATATATATATATATATAT
>NC_068981.1:11448216-11463272 GCF_001194135.2 Octopus bimaculoides | reverse complement strand
ATATATATATATATATATATATATATATATACATATATACATTGCTGGAATTATGTTACCTATTATCACATATTTCTGTTTTGTTTCCATTTTTATCTTTCGAAACAGGTTGAGAATAAATATTCTATGGGCGAAACCTAAATAAAAAGAAGAAAACACACGTGACATTAGAGGTAAGCCTCAACTACTGAAAATCGAATGAATCCAGGAATCCTACTCTATATGCAATACTTGAGTTTATTTTCTTACATCTTTTCGAGTTGTTTCTTTTCGTGACAATCTAGTACCAGATCTCTCTAACAATCTACCTATATAAATATATATATAACATATGTGTGTGTAAAGAGAGAGAAAGAGAGACAGACAGACAGACAGACAGACAGACAGACAGACAGACAGAAAGGGAGAGAGACGGACATTGTACATTTCTCTTTTGTACCTATCGTCTTAACCAATATCAATCTGTGGTGGTATAAAGATTTACTGTTGCCGTTGTAGATGTTTTCATTGGTGAGGAATATTTACCATGCAATTATACTAACACAAATTGATATGGATAGTATCTATAGAAAAAGATTCTTCACTTAGATGCGGCGTATTGATTATGATCAATGAGATGCATTGATGCAGGTATACTTGACGTTCATTGCTCCAAATTCTACGGTGGTTGTAGAGGATTACCAGAACGGGCTCTCAGTTTTTAATTCAATAGCGTACTATGGTAGCTCATGCTGGCAGCACGTGTTATGTGAGTGATAACATTTCTAGAGGTTGTGTGCAGAAATTTTAGATGTGATTTAGGTGGTATATATTTGGAGATTTTTAATTAGTTTGGGTGTTACCCCTTAAAATAATTTACACAGCTTTAATTTAAATTCCCAAGAATATTTAATGATTTTGATCGTGATATACCTGATCTATATCAAAGTAATTAAAGCCTAATATATGTGTGTGCGTGTGTGTGTATGTGTCTGTGTTTGTGTGCTGTGTGTGCGTGTATAGAGATATACTTAAAAATTGTACATATATATATATATATATATATTAATTAGATGGATATGTCGACTTGTATCGTAATGGCAAAAATACGTGATATATTTGGTATATAATATTTTTTCTTTTATTTGTGTCAGTCATTTGACTGCGGTCATGCTGGAGCTCCGCTTTTAGTCGAACAAATCCACCCCAGCACTTATTCTTTGTAAGTCCAGTATTTATCCTATCGGACTCTTTGCCGAACCGCTAAGCTACAGGACGTAAACACACCAACATCGGTTGTCAAGCGATGGTGGTGCGACAAACACAGACCACAAACATATATATATACATACATATATATATATATGCTTCCTCCAGCTTCCGCTCACCAAATCCACTCACAAGGTTTTGATCAGCCCGAGATAGAGTAGAAGACACTCACGCAAGGTGCCATGCAGTAGGACGGAACCTGGAACCATGTAGTTGGTAAGCAAGCTACTTTATTTCATAATATTTGCCATAAGTCAATACATAGAAGGGACGGACAAGGATAGACAAACATAAAATGGGTGAAGTTGATTTAAACGATTAAAAATTAATAGTGTTTATCATACATATGAGATTTAAAATGAATACATTGCTAAACCAATATTTAACACGAAAGAATGGCATCCTATACCAGAGTAGAACCTTTGCTTTCTTTCCGTGGCACCACTCACTTGGTGCCAGTTACTCCCACCTTTCTCTCCACAAGCTACCATCTTTTTCTGAATCTTTCACGTGAGAGGTACTTCTTCTCCAGCCTGATCTTACTGCTGAAGTGGTAACTAAAAACGTTGACCAACCCCTGGTAAGGAAGCTACTTACCACAAAGCCACCCCTGCGCCTGCAGGTATAATATCTGGAAGTTATAAATAGTCACCTGATCAGAAGAAATGAATATTTCATTAGCAGCTGAATCTCAATATTAACTACTGCTATTCTATTATAATTTGTTTGACATCTGCAATATCATTACCATGTAATGATAAATTCTAACATTCTGAATTACAAATTAGAATTTTATTTCTTCTTATAATCCTTGGAACGGAAAACCTTATATACGTTGAATGTAGTAAGTTGGTATAATGTTATTAACTGTTGCAGAAGCTTTTGTTTGAGTAAAGAAATAAAGTAATATAATTTAAATTAAATTATATTATCATTTAGTTAAGTTGTTAATCCAGAACTTTAATTAAGACCTGGTGACAAACTTCATGGTGGAAAGGAATATGTGTACGTGTGTGTGTGTGTGTGTGTGTGTGTGTGTGTTTTCGCATGCATCTGCATGTTCCTATATGACGGTATTAGGAATGCGTAAAATACACTCCAAACTTAAATTTTGCAACAGAAATACTGAAGTAGTCGTATTCGATATGATAACTATTTCAACGCTAAAATATATCGTATCTCTAGACTCCTTTCAAGATTCTAAAGTCTCAGTCGCAATCGCACTCAGTAACTAATTCATTCTTATACCGGCGTAAGATTTATGAGAGACATAGAATACAGCATAGTTTGTCTTTTGATCGACGGTTCAAACGTCGCAGACAAGATTCGAACGGTGGCCTGGCTGTCGTTTACAGCTCCTCTTCTACAACTCCTTGTGGTTGTGGAAGTCTCAAAATAACTCCAAATTAAATATTGATGTTATATTTCTTTGCAAGAGTTGTATGTTCTAACTGAAACAATTATTTTTAAATATGCACATATTTTTCTATTGTATTCTATTTTATTTCTTCAACAGTACGAAGTCTGAAAACTTTCCTCCGTATATCGTTGTATGTATTATAAACTTGATCAGGAAAATAAATGCAAAATAGGCAATTCTTCTGTAATTGTTTAGCTTGCGTATTAAATTGTTTTCATTGCATTGAATCATACAACCTGCATCTTCTGGAATGTAAGAATTGTGTAGAAAGAAAAAGAAACGTACTTATTTCGTTAAATTATACTCTAAAACTGAAGTGGTGTTTTAGTAAATTAACTAGTGATACAGAATGTGTAAGTTGCAAAGAAGGTATAGAGAATGTGTATTATTATTCCTGTTACTGGTATTTTAGTTTTTTATCGTTTACGTACTTAATTAAATTGAACGAAATAATATGTAAATGTGGTTCAGAATACTGATAATGAACTAAAACGATTTGTATCATTATTACAGTGACATATATACAAAACATGTATTCGAAGGATTCCCATCATTAATATATTTTGTTAATTTTGTTTATCCAAGTGACAGTGGAGAATAACTCTGTGTTGTCTTGAATTCTTTCACTTCAGGCATAAAATATTCACAGGCGATAACTGGAGAATGTATGCTTTCATATCCACTTGTATTCGATTGATGAAAGGATAACGTACTTTAGATTTGACTAGTGAGCATCTTCATGGAAAACTGACCATTAAGAAATATGATATAATTCGGTTAATGCATTGTCTCAACAGCAAAACTTTTCCCTTCCATTTCTCCTTCACTTAGTTTCACCTGAACAATTCTCCGATAATCGTAAATGAATGTCAATCGTTGTTAAAAGAATAAAGGATATTCTAACATACTGAACTGATTCTTAATTGAAAATTGTATATTTGCTTTACACTATCTCTCTTCTGACAACTTCATATGTACCCCTTCTCTTTCCATCAATCACTTATGCAATTAACGTTTTATAATTGATGAAGATGAAAAGTATTTCTCATAGATTTTTGATGTCTACTTTGATTAAAGGAATCAGATAAATTTATTAAGTGGTCAGAATTGTGAACAATTCTCAGCTTATATGCATCAGATTTAATCTATATACATTCTTCTAATTCGAAACAGATACAACACTGAATTATGATCTCATGAAATATGAATTTAAATCGCAAGAATTTAATAGCTACGCAAAAATGTTCACAGCTTAAACAATACAAGAAAACGCAATTAAAAGTACGGCTTCTAACTATTCGTCAGTTCACAGTATATTTTCGTATTTGATGAGTTGACACGATTATTTTCAGTATCTTATTATAGTTATCTTGTAAAGAAACATTATTCATTGACACCTGAAACTACTTGTTAACTTCTAAGAAATTCATTCTAATCTGTTTAATATTTCCAATTTAATTAACAGGTGATAATGTGTTCTGATATTCTATATCACAAATTCAAATTGTATTTTAATTTGTTCTAATCCTTAACGTACAATAACTCACGTATATTGTATGAAAAATGTTGGTGTAATATTATTATATGCCGTACAAGATTTTGTTTTATTTAAAAAAGAAAAAAAAACGAAGAGAAATTATTTTTAAATTAATTCACATTATCTTTTAATCTAATTTTTAATCCAGAAATTTAATTAAGTGCTAGTGACAAGAATCTGGTTTCAAATCAATAGCAAATGTACATTCACACAGATGTGAATATATATATATATATATATATATATATATATATATATATATGTGTGTGTGTGTGTTTGTGTATGTGTGTGTAATTTATGTATGCATGTATGTATGCCGGGAGTTGCGAAAAAACGAATACACACATTAAATGATTATAATTTGAGTGTTTCTTAAATTGCATTTTATTTTCAAGATTTAATACAATTTACATGTACAATTTAATACTTTTGAACGCCTGTTTGTAAACTGATAATGCATTTCATGGAATTGCAAACATCGAGAAACAACTCGTGCGGTGTTTGTATGCATTCTCGCACAGTGGCTACCCTCGGTGCATCGACCGTTAACAGTTTTGTACCGCAGATTTTACCTTTTAGGGATCCCCATAAACAGTCTAGTAGCATGAGATTTGATGAACAAAGCGGGTAATTATATTGATGTTCTTCAAATTCACATGTTGCACAAAATTCTTAAAGGTAGGTCCTTTAAATATTGTGGCAGTCGTGGTAGATCCTTTTGTTGGTAGGAGAAATTTCACGTTGTGAAAAGTCTTCTTGAATACTTAACATGATACATTATCGCAATTAGTTTAAGTAAATAGGTTAGACGTGGAGGCACATGGTCTATTGGCTAGATCAATGGACTCGCGGACGAGGGATCGCGGATCGGAATCTCAGACTGGGTGATGTGTAGGTTTATGAGCAAAGCAACTAAGCTCCACGCCGCTCCGCAGAAGGTAATGGCGAACTTCCGCTGACTCTTTCGCCACAACTTTCTCTCACTCTTTCCTCCAGCATCTAGCAGCAGCTCACCTGCGATAGACCGGTGTCCTGTCCATGTGGGGAACCTATACGCCAATGAAACCGGGAAATCGGCCCCCATGAGCTAAGCATGACACGAGAAGGAACAAACAACAGCAAATACAAATAGGTCAGTCACAGCACCTTCAAAGGTGAATGATAAGCCGAAGAACGTCGTAACTCTCATAATATGTTGTTCCTCCGAAATACACTCATTCTCCTCTCCCCAGTGGGTGCAATTGTAGTGGTTAAATGAACCATTTGATTTAAGTATAGCTTAATTGTTGAAGAGTATGCCTCTTCAATACATCTTTCCAAGTACCACTCTACTCTTTTGTCTCTCGTTTTCGTTGTGAGCATGAAATATACTTGCAAAGTATTATATCTAATGACAACGCTTGGAAATGAGATGGCCGCTTGTTTTGGAAATCCTTACTTTACTGAAGTCTCGCCGCACAGATTCTCTTGAACTCTGAGAATATGTTTCTAGTTTCTTTTCTTGCATTTTGGAGCGTTCAATATCCGTGATGTTCTGGACGGAACCTTTATTGGGAAAATTTTGAACTGCTCTATTTGCTTCAAAATTATCTCTAACACATGTGATAGTAAATCGTGTTAGTCTGCCTCTTTAAAACTTCCTCCTGCCCTCCTGAATTGTATTTTCACTTCGACGTCGTTTTCAAAGTTTCCGTTGCCTTTGGAAGAAATGTACTTTCAATCTTAAAACGTTCTTGCAGATTTGAATGTGAATAGTTGAATTATTTTTCGTTATCGGAGAGCACCTCCTTCTGTCAGATGATTTGTGTTCAAAACACACCCGATCAACTCAAGTAAGGGGATTTGAGACACATCGGCGTTTCAACGTTATTGCATATTTCCTCAATAAATGCTGCACCAGACCGATACACCCAATAAGAATACAAGCTCTTGTTTATAGAAAATCATGAAGTAAATATATTTTTGACAGTTGTAGATGTCACTTAAATAAATAAGGATTTTCGACAGTGAGAATCTCAACAGAATCATATCTTTTCATTCTAAATACGCCGTGACAGTTTCGAACATGACTGCCAGATTGCTGTTGTTTTCTGTCGTCGGAGAACATCGACATTTAGATGCCTTTATATCACTCGCGATTCGGCAGTGTCAGAGTAAAAAACCAAACTGAGTGTTAGCTCGAAATTAAAATCCCTTTATGATTCGTGTATGCCTGAGTATGTTTGTGCTGTGTGCGTGCGTGCGTGCGTGCGTGTGTGTGCGTGTGTGTTTGTGTGTGTGTGTGTGTGTGTGTGCGTGAGCAGTGTAAGGGCAAACATACAAATTAAGTGTTAGCTCGCAATCAATTTTCTTCGAAGAATTGCGAACTGTTTTTTCCTGACAATACATTCCCCGAGTTTTCCCTTTTACCTTCCGAATTCAAATTCCGCCGTGGTCGACTTGCACGTTTATCATTTCGGGGTCGATAAAATAAGTACCAGTTAAGCACTGAGGTCGATGTAATCGAATTATCCCCTCCCCCGATATCACTGGCCTTGTACCAAAGTTTAAAATCAATATTTAACCCCGGTGTATTTTATTCTAAATATTATGTTTCATTTCGTTTTGTATCTAATTTTGGCCTTCTTTTAATTATTTCCTATTAAGCTCATCTCCTTTTGTTTTTTGTGTATGTTTGTAGTTTGTTTGTTTGATTGTTTGTGTGTGTTTGTTTGATTGTGTGTGTGTGTGTGTATATGTGTGTGTGTGTGTGTGTGTGTATGTGTGTGTTTCGCGGGTGTAACATAGCTTTCATTTTGCAACATCCAATCTTCGTTTATTTCCTAAGTATTTCTCTTTACCAAATTTCTCAGGATGAATCAACTTAGATTCCTATATTTTCTTCAGAGTTTTCTATATTTTAAGATTCCTATATTCTCTACAGAAACATATATCTTGAATTATTTGTGTTCTATTCTTTCTGGCCTAGTTTGTATTCCAGTTAATCAGTACTAAACTCACCTCACATGTTTCATAAAACAGAAAAAAGCAGAAAGTACCTTAAATTTCCCGTGTGTTGATTCTTGCTTCTCTCCTTCTTTTCCTATCTCTCTATTCCTCTGTCTCTCTTTCTTTCTCTGTCTCTCTCTCTCTCTCTCTCTCTCTCACACACACACACACACACATACACACTTTTACTATATTTTAACTTCCTCAGATAAATTGCATATATCAAATGAGCTCCCTTGCTACTTACAAATAAATAGAAAGATTCTAACAAAACTTCATTAGTGAACAAATTACCGAACCATCATTTAGAAAATGGAGGCGCAGTGGCCCAGTGGTTATGGCAGCGGAGTCGCTGTCGGAGGATCGCGGATTCGATTCCCAGACCGTATGTTGTGTTGTGTTTATTGAGCGAAAACACTTAAAGCTCCACGAGGCTCCGGGACCCCTGCTGTACTCTTTCGCCCCTGCTGTACTCTTCCCACCCCCAACTTTCTCTCACTCATTCTTGCTGTTTCTTGAGTAAAAAAGCTGCGATGGACTGGTGTCCCGTCCAGCTAAGGGGGAACATATATGCCATGGAAACCGGGAAACCGGCCCTATGCTCCACAAGGAGCTAAGAGGAGTCCCATTTAGAACATGAAACAATGATACCAATTCTGGAAAGTTTCGTTATGGAAAATGATCAAAAATGATCTGGAAAAAGGTAAAAACTCTTTCTACTTAAAAAATGAAATTGTCGAGACCCAGAAAAACTAGGGCTTTGTTAGATTAATGACGTAAATGCAGTGACACAACGCAACTGATTTGTTGTCAGCCATAGGTAGTAATATATAAACTTATTAGGCAATATCGAAATTTATTAGATAGTGAAAGATAATGCTACCGAAACCGAAATGTGTAGTGAAGATCACTCGGGTGCCAAGATAGCCTGACAGTTAATATATGTTTCAAATTATGGCACAAGACCAGCAATATCTGAAGAGGTGTTAAATTAAATCATTTATAGTATTGAACTGGTTCTTATTCTATCGACCTTGAAAGGATGAAAAGCAAAGTCGACAGAATTTGAACCCAGAATGTAAGGACAAGCGAAATGCCCGTTATGTATTTTGTTCGTAATTTTATTGGTTTTCGGAAAGCGACAATTTTGTCTAGTTTGAACACAATACACACCCAAGGAAATATATTACGTGCAGTTGATTTACCTGCGAGCGGTAGAAGAATAGAATCAAATATGCCTACATGAAAAGCCACCACAAATAATAGATCTAGTTTTTCCATTATTAACCTCTACTCAAACAGATGAATGCTGTTAATTTAGAGTTCACTTAAAACTTAATAAAAGGTAACAATTCTATACTTCAGAGACCCTAGAATAAATATAGCAAATGTGAAGATAAAATATCTGAAACTACACCGTATTCTACCATGACGGGTACGAGATTTGTCATTCTGGATTTGTCATGGGTAATGATTAATTTATAAAATTCTTAATCCTTCGGTTAAATACAAACTCTGTTTACATGATTAATATATATGAAGACACACGGGACAGGAATAATACATATAAAACAAACTTATGTGGTTATATGTACATTATGTTGCCCAACTATTACTTCAAGCCAAGATGACAAATTTGTAGAAAGCTTCAGAAAGATAGAAGAGATATTAATGGAACTGGTTTAATAGGGTGCTTTCCTCTTGAATAACTTCAAACTCCGAAACAATCAATGGTACGATGACAATATGTTCTCGGTTAGTCCATTGTATGCATAAAGGCAACCGGAATCTTAATTAGGTATCTCATTTATTCACTGCTTCTCAAACAACATGGAGGTTTGCCAGAATGTGATAGCTACACCATTGATTCTCACATTTTATAATATATTACAAGTGAAAACGTATGGTCCAAAGAGACATCCAAGAAAAAATGGCACTTAGATAGATTTCGCCCTTAATTGTTACGAAAGCAGACTGGAAACTGATTCAGAGAAAGTTCTGAATAAGTTGTGGCCCGGAAGTTCCTATGTGCGCAATGATGACATGAGATGTGCAAAAACATGTCAATAACGCGAGTCAAATACATTATATCTGTTCAAGAAAGAAAGGGCAGTATACACAAAACCATTATTTCTTAGGGATAGAAACAAAATAGGGAAATAGCTTCAGTTCGCGAAAAATTATCTTCAACTCCATATAAGAGAGACCCTTTGATTACTGACAGCAGATCGACTAAATTATGTGTGAACTATAGAAGAGTTATTTCAAATATATTTGACTGAAAGGCTCAAAACTCAGTAATATGCACAGAAATTTAAGAGTTCCCAAGATTATAGAGGCAGTGTTTTCAATAAGAACTGAATAATGTTTTTTTTATTATTTTAGATCCCAGACGAACCTTTGCCACAGCAAGAAACACAAATGAAGATAGCGATGCCCAACTCTCTCATTCACCAAAATACAGAGATAATGTGATCAAGAAATAAAATTAAATTATAAAAAATGGTGGTTTCCTTGTCTTGCCATAGGCAGCAGACTGAAACAAGCGAATGATTAAAAAAAAGCACGTGAGTAAATGAAGTCAAATATAATTTCGGTTATCAAAATTTTCTTTTAAATTTCTGAGGCTGTGAAAAATATAATAAGTATTGTATAATATTGTAAGAGTGGTGTCCTGCAGTCAAATTAGCAAAACAGAGCTGAAAATATAGAAATTTTTTCATGTTTCATTTCAATTGCTTTCAAACTGCAGATCAATCAAGGAAAATATATATAAAGAACGTTTTTAAAAAACAGACGTTTTTTTACTTGAAATTTCTTCATGATTGTTACACTGAACAAACCACTACTTGAATTATTTAATACTGCACTTTTCAAATTAATATTTATTTTTCTGTATTTGATGATAACTTATATATGATTTTGTGATCTTCCTTGTACATATACATATGCATGTTATTTTCTTTATGTGAATCTTTTGCGCATGTTTTTGTATCTATATAGTTTATATACTTGTGTTTAGTTGCGTTTTCTCTTTTTTTAATAGTCATTTTCTTTTTGTATTCTCAGTTATTTCTGTCTTTCTGTATTGTACTAGTCTTTTGTAAGAAATTTATGGCGGACACAATGCTTGCATAGCAAATCTATGTATTTAAAAGTCAACAATTACATACAGTCCTTTACAACAAACAAGTAATTTTGAAACATTCCTAACATAGACTTGTAATGGATCTTTGCACCCAAGTTCATTATATACTCTGTCTTCTCCTGTTCCTTAGCATAGAAATTAAAATAAAGACATTGGGAAGGTTACTACAATCATTTTTAGTTCGTATTAATGAATATACCCATGAAAACAACTATCTATATAAATCGTTATTACATTGTTGTAACCATTGGATAGAGGAAACCTCGTTGAAAAATTGAGAAAATGAATCCGAATTTTGTGCAGAGTTGCAAGAAATCGGATTCACTCTCTTTGGAGTCTAGCTGTATAACGTATGCCAGTTAACTGGCAGAGCCTGTGGGTACATGTGGAATTACAAAATGTATACCGGTGAAGACAGATTGGATCTTCCAGCATCTACTCTAGCGTCAACTGATGTGTGTTGTCGCTGAATGAAAAATTGTTTTACAGATGCTACAATATTTATATGGACAGCTGGTTTTCCAGTCCAGACATCTATCCTCTTACAGCTGCAGGTGAGGAGGACTTATATGTGTGGGACTGTGACCACACACAGGAAAAACAAAGCATGCTGCCCGATCCTCTCAAATTAATACATTGAAAGGGGGAGACAGCCTATCGATGAACCAATAGTGGCATTCTCACTCTAGTGTGGCATGACATGAAAAACGTCTGCATATTATCCATAATGTATTCTGCAGGCATGGAGGACAGGAGGAAACAAGATGCGGAAGGTGATGCCATAACGAAACCGAATGTAGTTATTTCATACAATTAAGGAATGGGCGGGGTCGACCGCTCAGATCAGCTGTCGATAACACAAATTGGTGAGAAAATGTGTCAAACGATACAAAAAATTAACTTGTAGTTGACATGTGTTGTGAACTCACATTTGATTTGGTAGATGCTTGGCGGTATGGGGGATAGATTGACATTCAGGAATCTATTGTCCCATGAAATGATAGAAGCATCAGGCCTGCCAAAGTACAGAAGGTGTGGACTTCTCCACGCCGGATTCTCTCCTCACCACGATTGTTTCCTTCCACCGCCAAGAAGACAAATGCTTCAAATAGATGCACAGTATGTAAAGTAAAAGGGAAACACGAGAAAAGCAGAAAGCATTGTTCACAATGTGATATGCCACTTTGTGCGGCACCCTGTTTTGAACTCTACCACATTAAAGTCAATTTCTGAATTCACATGATTGTAAATACATGAAGTTGATCCGACTTGTGCTGTCTAGTGATCTTATTCAGGAATAATACCGCATGAGCGTCCTGCATAGGTATATAGTTTAGGTAAATAAACAGTACTTGCACTAAAGCGGTTGACGTAATTATAGCCCAAGCGTTATTTCGCACTACGTGCAAACCTCAGTCGGCGATGTTACCGTTACCGCACGCAGGCAAACGAAGGAATCACCGCCGTAAACTGGTTAAAGTGTTTGTGCATTGTATCGTATCTAGTTCATTGATTACTTCGTATTTGTATGTCTGGGTTTGGTTTCATTTTCGTATTTCCTTTGCTTTATCTAGTGTGATGTTGTTACTCTTAACTAGTTTTTTCTCTTTTCAAGGTTACTTTGGCACATTTTTCTAAGCCAAATTTCATGTTTATTTCTTTGTTAAATCCATATACTGCCTGTAGTAATGTTTCCAGTTGTTTATCATTTGCAGCACTCAGTTTAAATTATCCATATACAAGAGACGGCTGATCGTTTTGCCATAAGAGCTGTATCCACATCCAGTTCTGTTTAGCATTTCAGATAAAGGTGTCAGTGCGAAGCAGAAAAGAAGAGGTAAGAGCGTGTTTCTCTTCTAATGGGGATAGCCTTGACTTTTATGAGCCCCTCTTTTGTCTGGAGCTGTACCACTGTTTGCCAATTATACATGGAATATTTTATATATTTTATGATTAGGGTGCTACATTGTTCATGGCTAGTGTTTGTAGGATCCATGCGATGGGAATGCTGTCAAAAGTCTTTCGATCATCGATCCAAGCTATACTTAGACCCTTCTTTTTCCTATGGCTGTCTTCAGCTATTACTTTATTGATCAATAGCTGATCTTTACACCTAATGAGCACTTGCAGCATCTCCTCTGCTCTTCTGGAAACAGGTTGTTTTCTTCTAGATGTTTGCCCATTATCTGCGATATTATTGCAGTAAAGTCTTTGAAATTATAGAGAGAAAAGTTATTGGTCTGTAATTTTGTGGGTTTGCAGTTTCAGTGAATTTGAGAATTAAGATGGTTTTCCCTTCTGTGAGCCATTCAAGCATTGCCTCTGACTCTGCTAGTATTTCATTAAATTTCTCAGCAAGCGTTTTATGTATACGTGTTAGATATTTTAAACAGAAGTTGGGAATCTTGTCGTACCTTGTCGTGCTTTCCAGATGCTTAATTTTTGCAGTGCCTGGGTGACCTCTTCGGTTGTTATAGAGTTGTGCGGGTGCTGTGTTTGTTATTTTGATAGATCTTTTCTGAGGTTGTTCCTTCACCGACCATACTACTTTTCAAAATTCTTCCACTTCTGCTGCTGGTGCTGCATTGATCTCTATTTTATTTCAACCAAGTTCTTGGAAGAATCTTTTGGGATGGGAGTTGAATTGTTTGTTTTGTTCAAAGAAGCGTTGGTGTTTCTCCTACCGGCAAATTCTTTGTACTTTGGTGAGGATATCATGCTTTAGCTGTTCTCTTACCTCACGTATACCTTGTTCTGTAATTTTGTATTTACGTGGTATTTTTCTTCTCTTCTTGTTGTTTAGTAGTATCGATTAGTTTCATTAAGGCTTGACAGAGCCTTTCTTTAATTTTCTATTTTGTTTCTGGATATTATTTATCCACAGGGTTTAATTGAGTGGTGATACTCCTGTTTGGATGGGTTTCAGGGGTCTCCAGCTTCTTTTGTGGCTACGGAGGCTACTGCATATATTTCTTAATTTAACCTGGTTATATTGACATTTGTTTCTGTGGATATTAGTTTTGTGACGGCCAGGTTCACGTTTTTTAATTCTTGGTGTGGTTTTGTTTTCAATTCTTATCCTCATCATCTTCAGCAGCAGAAGCAGCAGCATCCGAATCAGCATTATATTGCAGAAACCAATTATTCAATGTTGTATTAATATTTCTCTGTAACGGGAAATTTCTGTGCTGATATTTACTATAAAATCCTCGGTTGAATTCAGCAGTATCAATAATACCAGAGGAGAAAAGAAGAATATTAGAAATGGAATCCTATTATGGCGTGCGATTTTCTTAAGGTTGTGATTCAATAATGAATTATTTTGTTGCTATAATATGGTTTGAAATACAGCTTACAATGCAAATAACGTTGGTTGACGTAAAATATGTCACAAGAAAGTAGTTACACCTATAGAGAGTATACATTGATCATAAGAAATGGGTAATTGATTGCAATTTTATTGACAAAAGCATGGATAATGCGTGAATAACCAAATGCAGAAGTGCATAAATAATCGAACACAAACACACTTCTATTATAATTATATAAAGCTTGACACTACATCTCACAAGAGAGCAGAAACGCGCTTAAAAGTTTCTTCGCAAACAGGCTGACCTTTTACAGATAGTTGCCGTATGTTACAGCAGCAGATACGACGGCCAGTGAACGCAGAGTGTATGATACTGAACCTCTTTGTCAATTCCATCATTTAGCAAAATCTCATCAAGTTAGACCTTTATGCAGCTCTGATAGTTTGAAATTGCCTAATCTCGCTGGAAATAGAACACCACATATTTTAAGTATTCCTGAGTTCTTGGCCTAACAGATTGTCGCAGCAAGTGAATGGAAGCATTCATAATACTGTCAAGGAAGAATGGTCCAATTGATCATTTTGATGATAGGTCGCATTAACTCTTCGTAAATGGACATGATGTTCCCCAGCAATATGCATATTCTCAACACCCCATGTAGGGGCTATTGTAGCGCTTAATGGAACCCTCGACAAATAGATTTCATTGACACAGGATTGGTAAAGTAATGGTTTAGCTTTGCCGAGAAGTCTGCTGCCGTATTTCAGTATTCCTTCTTTTTAAAATTTTTTTTAGACACATTACGTTTCGCTTCTTTGCAGTCTTTCACTATATAATGCACTTTCCGCCTTAGTTTTAGCTCCCTTTTCGAATGCCATAGATTTAGAGAGAGTACCTCTTAAAACATTAAACAATTCAGTAGTTTTCTTGACTGAAATTTCTATCATATTTGCTCCAGCAATTTGTAAGCTTTGGAAACGAGGAAGTTTTCGCATTTCGACATATTTACGTATATATATATATTTATATATATATCTGTAAATGGAAACAAGGTATCATGAAGTGCAAGGCATATATAATGTATACGATAAGATATGTACAGATTAGCACACTTTTGAACTTACTTGTCATGTTGCCAATAGATAAAGTACATAAATGCATAATGGTATTTCCATTATTTTGTCCAATATTTGTGTGTGTGTATATAAATATTGTAAACATTATATATACATGCGTGTGTGCGACTAGATATGTGTGTGAGCGTGTGTGTGTATGCACGTACGTATGTGTATACACACACGCGCTCACACACACCTAAACACACACACACGCACACGCACATATATATATATATATATATATATGTGTATATATATATATATATATATATATATATATATATAT
>NC_068981.1:11446910-11447759 GCF_001194135.2 Octopus bimaculoides | reverse complement strand
TTAATCTAAATTGTACTCTCCTTCATTTTCTGCATTGCTCCTCCATCAATCTAGTAAATGTGCAAGGCCCCTCTTCCAAAATTCATTTGTCCCTGACGAAAAATACTCTCCCAATACTGTTTCAAATCTATCTAACTATCTATATATATATATATATATATATATACACACATATATGTATGTGTGTGTAAAATTTATAATTACAATTGACTATAATTACAGCTGAGGGAACACGAGGCGCCTACTTGCTAGAAAGAGGAGATAAATCCTCAAGTTAACCACCGAATTACATTGAAATCACAATGGATCAACATAAATCGGGCAAGTGAATGAAGATTATACAAGTCATCACAGATCATAGCTGTAGAATGAAACATCGGATGGACTTGGATCATGATTTTGAGTTCTGTTGATCCGTTGTGTATTTCAATGTAATTCAGTGGCTTACTTCAGGATTTAACTCTTTTTTCTAGCATGTACGCGCCTCGTGTGATTCTATCGTAATTAAAGTTAATTATAATTATAAATTTTATTCTCTAGCTATTTACCGCTATTATTACTTGCTACCACCTATATTGTTGTCGTTATTATTATCAATTATTTAAATTTACCACTGATAATAATAACAATAAAAATATCTATATCAATATTCATTTGAAAATTTAGTCCTGATATATATATATATATATATATATATATATATATATATATGGGAGAATATAGAAATAATAACAACAGACGAGGACAGGTGGTGTAAATAACAAAAGGATATATTAGTATGACGCTCGGGAATACGGAAAGTCTTTGACGTTTCGAGCTACGCTCTTCAACAGAAAGGATACGGAGACA
>NC_068981.1:11441791-11446797 GCF_001194135.2 Octopus bimaculoides | reverse complement strand
TGTGTGTGTGTGTGTGTGTGTGTGTGTGTGTGTGTGTGTGTGTGTGTGTGTGTGTGTGTACACACATATTTACACATATACAATATTTTATTTGTTTCAGCGGTTAGACTGTCCCATGCATATATATGCATATATTTACGCATGCACTCACACATGCATACACCACTGTATGTTGATAAACATGCATAAATACATCTATGTGTAAGATTTCCTAGAAGTGGGAGCTATTGACTGAGCTCCTGATTAAAAGAAAAATATCCATTTATATTCATAGACTCAACGAGAATCAAAACCGTTTATTTTCTTCAAAATATTAAAGACAAATTTTTGTTTGAACAAAAACTCTAGAATATGGCACCTATATTATGTATTATTCACTTTCAGCGAACGATGCACCACGTGATTGTGATGCTAAATTCGTAATAATACTGCCAGACATCTCCGTTTTTTCTTTGTGCAACTGATTTTATTATTTCCTAATTTAAGAAGGCAAAATAGTTTGACAGCCGGGTAAAATGTCTCGTAGTATATTTCCGGATGCTTATTTTATGTTCAATCCCATCGATGTGAACATTGTCTTTCCTGCCTTGAGGGTCTATGAATTAAAGTAAAAATCATGCACCAGTGTTGATATTATCGACTACGCCCCCTCACCTCGAAATGCTAACTGTGTACATAAATCAAAAACTATTGTTTACTAGTTTCAGTAACGTGACTCGGCTCATACTACAGGAGAGCCTTCCAGGATAAAGTGCATCACGTTTTTCCCATGTCGAATGAATATGAATTTGGAAAGTAATGGCTCGCAAAAGAATGCCAGATCGTAACCAATATTATATGACTTACTACCGATTTGATATGCACGTTTATTATATATATAGCCCATTACATAACATATACTCCGTTTATATCATGTTGTTGTTGTTGTTGTTGTTGTTGGCACTCCGTCGCTTACGACGTCGAAGGTTCCAGTTGATCCGATCAACGGAACAGCCTGCTCTTGAAATTAACGTGCAAGTGGCTGAGAACTCCACAGACACGGGTACCCTTAACGTAGTTCTCGGGGAGATTCAGCGTGACACAGTGTGACAAGGCTGACACTTTGAATTACAGGCACAACAGAAACAGGAAGTAAGAGTGAGAGAAAGTTGTGATGGAAGAGTACAGCAGGTTCGCCACCATCCCCTACCGGAGCCTCGTGGAGCTTTAGGTGTTTTCGCTCAATAAACACTCACAATGTCCGGTCTGGGAATCGAAAACGTGACCCTATGACCGCGAGTCTGCTGCCCTAAACACTGGGCCATTGCGCCTCCTATATCATGTATCGGATGCTTATTTTCTCAATATCTAAACATACATATATCCACAGAGAGAATTGTTTAATATTCTACATGGATGTTTCTTCTCGGCTCGTTTTTGAGTTACGCATGAACTCTTACAACGTTTGAGTACTTTGGCACGAAATCCTAGGACCTCGAGACGCTCTAGTATATTTTCTACACATGCTGCCACACACATAGGATATATATTGAGTGTATGCATCTCTGATGATGTTTAATCGTTTCCACATGATTTTATAAATATAAGACAGGGAACATTGACATTCGTTAGAGTAATTACGAATTACGTCATTTGCTTAAAACTAACTATAATCAAGGAGCTGCACGAGTGATAGTTATTGTAGTTGTTGCTAATTTTCTTTCTATTTTCTTAATTATTCTTTCGATTTCTAGCCGTCTTTCCTCGTTTCATCTAGTTTCCTGAGTAAATATTGATTTTCCTACCTCAGGAACTACTGCCGTTCTAATTAATGAGAGACTCGGTCTTTCTAATTTGATGCTTTTATACATCATTGCTCCTCCTTTGTAGATTCCTGTGTTGATTATTTAGTAAGGGAAAACATAACTTTAGCGACAATAATGAGGAAATGCTAACATTCTCAAGAATAAAACGATTCCCAAGTGTTCTTTATCTTTTCTAGCTCAATCATTTCTTTTGGATGGTAAAAATTAACGAGAAGACACCGAAAATATAAAATAAACGTAAAATACATTGCAGTTTTTTAGCGTATTGTGGAGTGTTAATGCTTTGATTAATATCGATGAGTTACTTAACATTCATTTTGATTGTAATTTGAAGTGATAATACATTAGTGTTTTCGTAAATTGTTCTGTTAGTCGCAAAGAATCACGTTTAGAAGCACTTACGCTTTCTTTGATGTTTAAAGAAGAGCGCATGAACACTTGCGTATTAAGAAGAGAAAATGAGTTTCAACATATTCAAGTGAAGCATATTTTCTAATTGAAAAGTTAGAAAAAATAATGAGAGATAATTGAAATGAAGTATAGGACATCACTTTTAACTATAACGAGTTTACAAGCAGTTTCTTGTAATTATATATTTTTTAAAAATACAACAGCTTATAATTCAGATAATGGGTCTCTGTAGATCAAAATATTAACCTAGGTACTTTATATAGAAGGCTCATAGTAATAACGTTTGCATCGGCTGAGTATTATTTCTGCTAGGAATTAAAACATCAGGAACTGTCACCAACACTAAACTACTTTTGTTGTTTACTTAGAACAGAGCATAGTTTAAAATTTGAGAGAGGGAAGCGTCGTTTTCTCAGAATCTCTATAAGACTAAATTATGTTTTTTATTTCTTCAGTCGTGAAAGTGTTGTAAGAAGTTTGCATAGTACAGTATAAAGCTCGCCCAGCACGATCCGGTAGTAGTATTATTATATAGTTCCAAGTTTAAGTTTGGCCATTCGTCGTGTGTTTCTTTGCACCATCCCACTTTTTACATTGTGCAGAGAGAAATTAGTCACAAAGTTATACTAATAAAATTGTCACTGGAACGTGGGGTTAATCGCTATCCTTCTTATTACCATGTTACAATTGGGCGATTTAGTAAACTCCACTATGTGGAATAGATTCAGATGTTATCTGAGCGGTAAGAATTCCGTTTTCCAAGTATTTTTCTTATTGCTGTAAACAATATTCAGAAAATATATACCTTCCCATAAGCAAGTAGTTTCGTAGGCGTTGCTAAATTCATAAATGATGTTAAACCTCTTCTGACTTGACCGTATGACCACAGTTGTATCGTTATAGTTGTAACTGTTGAAATGCAGAAGTTTGCCCACATGAACAGGGATGCATGATCAGCTCAGTAGCTTATGAAGCCGAAGTCACAGCAGTACGCCAAGACGATACGGAAATCGAAAAGAAAGGTTTACATTGGCTTACACGTACGAAACTTTTAAAAGAGATAGCCCAACCACGAGTTACACCACATGGAGCTCAAACTGAAACGCTGTGTATATTAAAAGATATTTATTTCTCACTGGTAAATTGCATCTTTTTAAACTTCCAAAAAATGAAAAAGCAAATTACTTGGGTGTGTGTGTGTGTGTGTATGTATGTGTGTGCGTACATGTGCGTGTGTGTCTGTATCGGTGTCTGTGCGTGCACGCGTCTGCATGAATGTGTGTTTGTGTGCCTGTGTTTTTGTCTGTATGCATAATAGGTTATATCAAAAAGTTCCCGGACTAGTTCTGTAGCTCATCAACACATTGCAGTACGTAGCTACGTGAACGGTGAAAGCTATGGTCTTCTCTGTGAGACTGACATGGTCAGTTAGGTTATTTAACCCTCGACGACGGAATAATAGGTCACTGATGAAGACTGATTAAACCTGAAATCAGTGTTGATATGACTCAATCTCGCATGTCGTGTATATGAAATGGACGTGTGTGTGTGAAAGAGAGAGAGAGAGAGGAAGAAAGAATGAAGAAGAGAGTGAGAGAAATAGAGAGAAAGAGAGAGTGTGAATAAAGTAATGTGTTGTCACGCATACGTATATACATCAATACTTATGCGTACATCTTATTTATACAGGTGTGTCTCTGAGAGAGAGAGAGAGAGAGAGAGAGAGAGAGAGAGAGAGAGTCAGTGACTGAGTGAACGTGTGTGTGTTCTGATGTATGTGTGAGTGGCTCTTTCCTCTCTCATATATATATATATATATATACATACATACATACATACATACACACATACATACACACATACATACATACATACATACGTACATACATACATACATACATACATACATACATACATACATACATACATACATACACACTCATGCAAACACACAAACATATATAGTTTTCTTTCAAGTAGATAAATATTTTTGGTATACGCACTTAATCATAAAATACTCTGAGTTACATGAAATTACCCATCGTCATTTTCAATAGGTATTTATGAAATACAACTTGGTCACATAGCTGTAAATAAAGTATAAACTATTATTAAAAATGAAAACAACCTGATTGAGTATTCTAAATTGCTATTTCTTTATTAAACTTTAAAATTTTCTACGGTATACATATTTAATGAATAAGTAATGCATTTAATAAAGTATTCTGTTGTAGCGTCACAATCATCCATCTTAGTTATAATAATATTCATTATTTTAAAAGTAATCCTAAATATTAAAGTTTTTCTTCAACTTTTTTCGAAGACTATACATAACTTATATATATATATATATATATATATGCAAACATACACATAAATACACACACACACGCACACACACAGACATATATATATATAGCGTTTGAGACATACACGCTTCACGCCTGGCTGTACAGCCTTTTTGCTTGTTTGTTTATTCACCGTTTCGTTTTCCTGTCTTGTTTTCCGTCCGCCACTACCCTCCACGAAAACAATTTAATTTGTGTTCGTGGGAAGAACCATTTTAACGATGCGTACTGCCTTAATTTCTTCGAAACGCCGGAGTTTTAATAGTGGCAGCTGATGAAGGGGATGTTTCCATGTGGCCTGCTAGTTTGTTGCACCTTGTTTACCATTTTTGTCCTTGTTCTTTTGCCACGTCATGTACCCAGTTATGTATCTATATGTACATGTGGATGAACGTATATACATACATGTACATATATATGCATATACTCATATATTGTTTAT
>NC_068981.1:11439602-11441687 GCF_001194135.2 Octopus bimaculoides | reverse complement strand
TATATATATATATATATATATATATGTATGTATGTATGCACGAACGCGTGTGTGTGTATGGTGGTGTTTGGTGGTGTTTGGTGCTGGTGCTGGTAGTAGTGGAGACAGTGTTGGTGGGAGTAGAAGAGAGAGTGGTGGTGGCAATAGACGTGTTCATTCTTCGTACTATCTTTTCCCGCTTCCTTGCTAGAAATCCCGTTGACAGTTTGTTTATTGACGTTGTTTAATTGTATGTGTGAATGTGATTCGATGTTTTCACTCTTCCCGGTAGCGTTCGGCAATGCAGAAAAATAAATGTCCATGTACGACAGCGGAACGCTGGCAGTGTCAGAGAAGTTAACCATTTTTCGTAGGGCAGACCATCCAAACCTGGCTACTTGTATCCCGCGCAGCCTGCCATCGCATCCTGTACATATGCGGCTGTGATGTGTGTTTCACAACACTCCGCTTCTGTTGCTGAGAGTCGTGGCAGGCTATACAGGTAGGCACTAACGTCCTCTTTGCGTTCTGACCCACCGGTTGTCTCGAACAGTCGGGCAAAGTATTGTTGAAAGGTCTTACACATCCTTTCAAGCTCGAGTAATTCGCGCCCTTGTTCATCTGTCAGACTAATGAGAAGCGTACAGATAGATAGAGAGAGAGAGAGAGACAGAGAGAGACAGAGAGAGAAACAGAGAGAGAGACAGAGAGAGCGAGAGAAAGAGACATACAGAAAGACAGCCATACAGACAGTCAGACAGCGACAGACAGACTGACAAACTGACAGAGAAAATATTATTGATATGGATTGTAATAGAAATATAGATGTATAGATATATATGTGTGTATGCGAGTCTGTCTGATTCCGCGTTTCTTACACCAGGTGTTTCATACCGAAGTAAATATGTAAAAGAATACCGCAGAGGATATTGCATTAGAAGTCATATTTTTAGTAGGTGTAACACTTTGTAATAACACTCAGTCGTGGCACCAAGATGCTTCATATATCATATTGTCATACTTCATTTATATTCGATATTCTGATTTTTGTCCGGTTATTTATTCAAGCAGCCTTCTTCAACAGGCTGTTAAAGCGACACTTGATAAGTTCCATTCAAAATGACATATGTGTGCGTACATGAGTGTTTGTGTACGTGCATATATATATATATATGTGTGTGTGTGTGTGTGTGTGTGTGTGTGTGTGTGTGTGTGTGTGTGTGTGTGTGTTTGTGTGTGTGTGTGTGTATGTATGTGCGTGTGTGTGTGTGTGTATGTATGTATGTATGTATATATAATAATGGTACACCCCTCCCAAGAGACGAATAGAGTAACGTCGTCACTATAAGTAAAGGGAAGTACCGGAGGAGGTATTAGGCGGTCAGAGATAGTCGTGTCTTTACTGGTTTCATTCAGTGTATTGTTTACCGAAGTGGGTGTTATAACAATCCTACATTTAAAGGATATAACAGCAGCAGAAACAACTACAAGAGAAACATCAGAAGCAACAACAACAACAATGACAAATATTACAGCAATAAATGCTGCAATTACTGAAGTCGTCAGTAAAGTCAAAAAAGGTGTTCTCGAACTCCATCACAGAGTTCAAATACGAACCTGACGAATGAGTTACCTTCGAAGCATACTACAGAAGACATGAGCAAATCTTAGAGAAAGAATGTAAAGATTAGGAAGACGAGATGAAAGCGCGCTTAATCTTGAGAAAACTGGCGGCAACAGAATATGAACGATACAGTAAGTATATACTCACAACGGAGCTTTCGGACATAAACTTTAACGTCACAGTAGATATACTCTTTTACGCTTTTACGTGTTTGAGTCATTTGACTGCGGCCATGCTGTATAGTCGAGCAAATCGAACCCAGAGCTTATTCTTTGTATGCCTTGTACTTATTCTCTCGGTCTCTTTTGCCAAACCGCTAACTTACTGGGACGTAAACGCACCAGCATCGGTTGTCAAGCGATACTGGGAGGGCAAACAGACGCACACACACATACACACACACACACACACACACACACACACACGTATATATATATATATATATGCAATCATATACGACGGACTCCTTCCAGTTTCCGTCT
>NC_068981.1:11435151-11439592 GCF_001194135.2 Octopus bimaculoides | reverse complement strand
ATATATGCAATCATATACGACGGACTCCTTCCAGTTTCCGTCTACCAAATCCACTCACAAGGCTTTGGTCGGCCCGAGGCTATAGAAGAAGACACTTGCCCAAGGTACGACGCAGTGAGACTGAACCCGGAACCATGCGGTTGGTAAACAAGCTACTTACCACACAGCCACTCTTGCGCCTATACTGATTACAATTTTTTCAGTGGAAAAAACTCATTGTTCAACACATACTGGAAGTGTCTCAACACAGTGAAAAACAACAACGAGGACTACATCACATATGCTGGTGGAGTAAAGAGGGGAAGCGAGACGTTCAGGCTGGGCGAATGAACGCCAGATATGTTCAAATGCCTGATTTTTTATACAGGGACGTACTCCCGAAAAGGATGCAGAAGTTCAAACTAGAATTCTTGCTATATGTGCGTGTGTGAGGGGGATGAATTTTTTAATACTTTCTGCAGCGGAACAAAATCAAATTGCATTGCAAAGCGATACAATTACTGCTCTGATTTACCTTTTGTAGATCGATATATCGGCCACAAACTAATGAGCAAGGAGTTATTTATGGAAGGTTTACATTCCAAGATTTATTAACGATTTCAGTTCCGGATCTGTGTGTGACTATTTAGACACATGGCAAATATATTAAGAATGGAACATAGTACACTAATTTTTAACTATTGTAATATTAGTAAAAATAAAGAGAAATGAAATGAATGAACGAATGCAAGGCGACAAACTGGTGGGTAACGGTTTGTTTTCCAGTTGATTGACCATTCGCTTGAATAGTGTCTGCAATGAATATGTTTAGAACGAATTTACTAATCAATACAAAACAGTCATTCACTAATGTGATTACAATACAATGTTTAGAATATTATCTATTATCGACCATTATAACGTGGGTTTCATGCATAGAAAGCCTACACTTGTTTATTTATTGATCAAGTCAAGCCAGTGAAAGAGACTCATTACGTCTGCGCGGAGTCTACTGTAGGTGACAATAAAATCGCTTTCAAATTACATGCTACATGTCTTAGCAAAGGACATTTTGGCTCATGTGACGCAGGATTACGTGCAGATAAAAATGTAGATACTTATAGCTTTAATGTCTCCGAATATAGTTGTTTGATTATACAAAGTTTTAGATATAGCAACATTGATGTTTACTATCTCATAAATATTATGTTGCTGTGAGTGGTTATTCAAGTGTATGGTACTTGATATCATGTGTTCTAAATTTTCACCGTTCATTATTCGTGTGTCTGTATTTGGTGAGAGACACCTAGAAATGTTAATGATAAACAAAATTAATTTCCTACAGATTGACACGGAAGTAGATGGAGGCGACACATTTCATGTGACTGGTTTTCAGAACGAAAGCTCTTGTATACGTATACAGCTTAATTTTCGTGGGCTTTTGTTCTATGATATTTCGTCATAGTTCTATATTTCGTCAGTTTAGTGTCTCTTTTGACTTATGAGTAACATTATAGTCACCTTGTACTTGGTATTTGGCTGACATATTTTTCTACTTTTTTACTCGTAGAAAAGAGAACTTACCAATATGTCTTTTACATGCACTGTGAAATAATCTCTTCTTGAAACTCACTTTAAACGAAGTAGTGACCGAATATGCCATACCGGTTTCTGCTTAGTTAATAAATATGTCCTTGTATTACACATTGCCGGATTGCCAATATAATCCCTTCTCACTAGTGCTAAGTTATTACAATGTGATGACCTTGAGGCTGTTTAAGCAACGATTATCGGCATAGATTGAACTGGGATATTTTGGTAAGCTAGTGTACTTTTATTCGTGAAGTTCATTTCTTTAAGTTGAGCATCGGGTCTTCTTTACTATTGACACCAGTAGTAGTAGTAGTAGTAGTAGTAGTAGTAGTAGTAGTAGTAGTAGTAGTATATGTACGGTTGTTGTTGTCGTTGGGGATGCTGTGTAATTTAGATTATTCTATGGCATTACATGTCAAGAAGGAAGCGCGGGGAATTAATTAATGAGACAACGTATATCGACTCCTTAGCATTACAAATGCGTACGACCGCTATTCTTTAACATTTGTAGTTACAGTTCATTGTCCTTAAATACGATAAGTAGGATTATAATCACCTTTCTTGTCTTTAGACTTCGGCATGTTACACAATTGCATTTAACGTTAGTTGGCATTTGTATGGAGATTATCTTTAGACTCTGCTTTAACTTTAACTACAATTTATATACGAACATTATACCTCTGAACATGAAATGCATAAAATATTTCATTAGTTTCTAGTATGCCTTCCGATAACATTTCGAAGTCCACTTTCTGTATGTCTTTATTAATCGTTAGATTATTTTAAATTTGTCATTTACTCGTGGACAGAAATGAAGTAACTCGACTGGAATTTATTTTTCCGATCACTTATAACACGAATTTATACAGGGCTGAAAAATGTAGTCCAATTTTGAACATTGATGTTTCAGAACCGATAGTGATCAGACAAAATGCCTAGCGGCTATTTTTTTTTTCTTCGTTTCTTTGTATTCTAAGTCCAAATGTCGCCGAGGTCGATTTAGTCGTTCGTCCTTTGGAGATCGATGAAATAATATCCCAGTTAAGCGCAATCAGTTAGCACTGCCCGCTTAACGTAATGGTATTTTGTCAGACTTTGAAAGTTTTGTCCTTATTATTTTTATCATCATTATTAATATCATCATCATAATTATTATTATTAATATTGTTGTTGTTTTTATTTTCATTATTATTATTATTATTATTATTATTATTATTATTATTATTATTTCTCCTTTCGTAGTCCTATTCTAATCACTAGAGGACATCCATGTTCTTGAGGTCTGTGCGACATTGCATGTTCTTCTCTTCATTCAAACACATATACTTTTGGTGGTACATTATTCATTAAATATTTTATGTAACGCTGTAAATCAAGAAAGCTGAAAGAAACGTTAATATTTGAACGACATAGCTGAGAGGAAATTAATAACGCGTTTCATTCGTTGCATCTTGCTACCTCATCCGTTGTTGAAAACATAAGTATTAAACTTCAGATTTGCGGTGGGGGTTGAATATGCCTGATAATAACAACGCAGTGCCTGGTCGGTATTTATTTCATAGACATTGGAAGGTAAAAAGTAAGTTGACCCTGTTCGGTTTGAACTCAGCGTAACTAAATACCAGATGTTACTTCGTCCACTACAATACAAATTCTGTTAACTCATCATTATACGTTCCGAAAACCAGATTTCATTTTATTTTTCTCCAATGATCACAAGTACTCGAAACGATAGATTTTTACTACTTACAACAAACAAGCATATCGATTTTCTACAATCTTTTGTGTTGTCCAATATCCATTCGCTCTGGTTTTCATTATAAATATAATGACTATAAAACAAGGCATCTTTCTTTATCTCTGTGATGGAATAAGAATTTGAGAGCGTCGCACGAAATCGTATGTGAGTTTTGCGACGTTTAAAACGTATATATACAACATGAGTTCAAATCAGGTTTTCATTGACAATACGCTTTATGAATTATGTGTGCATTCATTTGATTATAATACCTTCCACAGAGAATGGATCTTTGTAATAGCAATATCTACAGAATGAAAATATCGGTATGAAATGTAATTTCTGTGAAGACTTCACATTTTTTTCTTTACTGAAATATATATATATAAAGAAAAATGAATTTGTATTAATTTTGTACTGCTTCACTTTCATCGAATTTGCGCTTTCACTACATAATTATACTTGAGAATAATAAAATAGAATATACCACAACATTATAATACACTGCGAGATTTATCTGGGAATTTCTGATATTTATTACAAATATCCCTTTTGTTATTAGACGTTGGAGGATTTTACCGAAATTATTGTAATTGATGTTATGCACAAGTTGCGTATCAAATAAGTTATGTAACAAACGAGGTATAAAAGAAATTTCATTTATTGAATGATACATCTTTTATTTAATAGTTTTTCTCTCTAATTAAATTTTTTGCTGTTTTCATGAAAATGTCGATGATACTAACACTGAATCATCTACCGTTCAGCTCAATTTCTAACTCACTCTTAAAAATGCTTTTTTTTCTCATTAGGTGAGCATCTATACAGATTCCGTCTATTTGATTTCATTCATAAGAGATGTGTTAACCTGGAAAATAGGATACGATTTGCTACGCTGTTGGAAATAACTCTAGAACTAATGATTGGGTACCACGACTTCTTAAGTATTCGGCCATAGAGCACGTATACATAATACACATACACACTATAGATAGATAGACAGACAGACAGACAGACAGATAGATAGATAGATAGATAGATAGATAGATAGATAGATAGATAGATAGATAGATAGATAGATAGACAGACAAACAGACAAACAGACAGTCAGACAGACAGTCAGACAGACAG
>NC_068981.1:11432680-11433987 GCF_001194135.2 Octopus bimaculoides | reverse complement strand
ATATATATATATATATATGTATGTATGCATGTATGTATGTATGTATGTATGTATGTATGTGTGTGTGTGTGTATGTGTGTGTGTGTGTGTGTGTGTGTGTGTAAATAAATATACAAAATAACGTTTTCGCTTAAACATATGACTTCGAAATATTAATTTCAAATTTTGGCACAAGGCCAGCAATTTTGGTGGAGCGGGTAAATCGATTACATCGACCGCAGTGTTCAACAGGTGTATATTTTATTGTTCCTAACAGGGATGAAGGGCAAGGACGGCCTTCCTGGGCGGACGAAACGCTGCAAACCACTCTATCCGGTGCGCCAACATTTCTGGCCGCTCGCTCGTTTATTTACAGTAGAAATATTAGTGTATGCTGCCATAAAATGAAATTTACTCCAATGAAGAAGAATCGCATTCTACTGAAAAAAATTAGTATAGAATTATGCTTTGCGGAAAATTAGTATAGAATTATGCTTTACAGAATAAATTTTAACTAAGGAAGTTTTACAGAAGAAAGAAAATACTGAAACCACTTTCCTTTCAAACCACTTTTGAATTCTATCCCATATAATACAAAAATACACTTGTGCTTACTTTTAAATAGCAATACCGCTGATATCAATTCCAAACAAGGGAGGAAACCGTTGATATGACTTTTGCCGCTTACGCTTCTCTTTCATTAGGGTATATATTGATTATTTAAGAAAATAATTATTTTTTACTGAATAAAGACGTACTGAATAAAGAGAGAGAATGGTTTTGATAGTAAAATACTAGAGACAGTATAAGGTAGCAGACTTCTTGTTATTACAGAACAGACGGTTGACTTTACCTATAAAGTGGCTACTCAGCTATTTTTTTTACGGTGCTACTTATGTTGTAATCGATGTTGTTATTGTAACTTTTTGGTGTTAATGTTTTCGTTTTAATCATTTGAAGTCTTGTGAAATGATATATCAAACCTCTTAAGTTTATAATTCAAATTGCTTCAATCCACATACTTATTAAGTACACACAGAGACACACACTCACACACACACACACACAGACGCACACACAGAGGTACACGCAGATGTATATGTGTGTCTGTATGTATTTATGTACATATATGTATATATATATATACACATACATAGTCACAAATATGCGCTAGTATACACATATTGACAACGACGGTATAAACAAAGAATATAGCATAAACATGCTATATGTTTGTGCCCACGTCTGTGTGTGTATATGTATATATATATACATACATATATATATATATATATATATATATATATATATATATATATATATATATA
>NC_068981.1:11431297-11432574 GCF_001194135.2 Octopus bimaculoides | reverse complement strand
AGTATATGCATATATATGTAAATGTATGTATATACGTTCATCCACATGTACATATAGATACATAAATGGGTACATGACGTGGCAAAAGAACAAGGATAAAAATGGTAAACAAGGTGCAACAAACAAGCAGGCCACATAGAAACATCCCCTTCATCAGCTATATATATATGGCTGTCTGTGTGTGTGTATGTACGTTTATGACTGCCATACGCTATACCGCCTGAGAATGTGGAAGACAATGCGCATACATGCAAAGCACACACAAACCAAACGCACACATACACATATACACACGCAAATGACTATATATTATAACGTGGAGTGATGTGTGTGTGTGTGTTTGTGTGTGTATGTGTGCGTGTTTGTGTGTCTGTGTGTAATTCAGTAGATGAAAAACGTAAAAAAGAAATTCGCACTGAGATAACTGTTAGCGACTCCCAAATTAAAGAGTGATGCCTTGCAGGAATTAACGATTAATTTCCCAGAAAATAACTTAAAAGAGAAATTTGATAAAATTTGCACACAAGGTGACGGTTATAGATTTTGTTTTCAATCTTATTACATTTCATTTAAGAAGACTTTTTGTCTGTTTTCACTTTCTATTGTAATTCATATAATTTCGAAAATTTAGCGTAAGAGAAATAACACAAGTGGGTAAAAATTATGGGTTTACATGGATCAGGTTCGAGTAATATGAATGTGTGCCTTCCACCTTTCTTGGTCTTGTCAATGCCGGACGCTTAAACGCGGGTGATATATAGAAAAAATAGTGCCCCAATAGGCCCTGGTCTCTGATTAGCCAGTGAAGTCGTTAAAAAGTATGTATTAGCGATAGAGAAAATATCAATACAGAGGGGCAATATTTATGCCCACTTAAACGAGGATGTTCTGTTACAAAAAACATTCAAGTAGACACCATGAGAGAAAATCTTATATTGATTTCTCGTATAAAATGCACTCTTATTTACATTGCTAGCATGGAGATAAATCCTCGCCTTCCTCTTGCCTAGACTACTAGATCACATGATTTCGACATCCTTTGGTCTTGTCAAAGATAAACGTTCAACCGCTAGAGATAGCGGCGATTCATCTTCCCACATTTAGGTAACAATTAGTATTACAACTCGGTATAAATACAGCCTCAGTCGTTAATATAACTTTTAGCCTATTTATTTCAATTGGAACGCAATAAGTAACGAAGGTACAAAACTGGAAAGAACGATTATACATTTAGTTCCATATATATATATATATATATATATATATATATATATATA
>NC_068981.1:11430180-11430811 GCF_001194135.2 Octopus bimaculoides | reverse complement strand
AAAAGTCACACGAAGGGGGAATTGTAGTCTTCTGAATGTAAAAGGAATGTCTGCTCCTGATGGAGTAAGAGGAATTCTTGGAATAAAGACGTCATCCCCTTTTGCACATCCAGAAAGAATGGTAGCCTCGATAACGTGTGACATCATTTTCTAAATAATGCTCATCTGTTATGTTCGGGTTAAAATTTCATCAACATCAAAAATATATGAATTTTCATGGGAGTTATGGCCGTTATGCAAAGAATATAATTTCCAAATTTCATAAAGATCCATTCAGTACTTTTGACGTAGTTTTGGATAAGAAAACAAATGACTAATGCGTGTGTTTGTGTGCATGTGTATGTGTGTGTGATGGGTGTATATATGTATAGATATCTGTATGCATGTATATATGTATATATGTGTACATATACATATACATGTATGTATAGATCTATGTATATATACGTATACGTGTACATCTATATGTATACATATACATCTCTCTCTCTCTCTCTCTTTCTCTCTCTCTTTCTCTCTTTCTCTCTCTCTCTCTCTGAAAGTATCTGTCATTACAGTATCGAAATGGTGTACATATACATGTACATGTATACATATACATCTCTCTCTCTCTCTCTCTCTCTCTCTCTCT
>NC_068981.1:11426511-11429011 GCF_001194135.2 Octopus bimaculoides | reverse complement strand
AGATATATCTCAGATTTTTTTGCGTAAATGTATTTATGTCTATGTGAGTCTGGCAGTGTGTGTTGTAGTATCGTCAAGTGTGCAGTAGTATGTGAGGGTATATGCTGTGTAAAATTTATTAGATTTGCATGTTTTGTTCCTGATCTTCTTATACTGTGTGTATAATAATGTACAGCGTTATATGTCTTTAGGAATGCGTGAATTGATTTTGTGTGTTCAATCAGTAAATTTCTCGAGCTTCCAGCAATTCATAACTACCAATTCTTTTGCTTGGTATATGTTCCCGACTAAATGAATTGTTATTGATATTAGGTCATACATACGGAACGAACTCATTTATGTCTGAATAGAAATACATTTTCATGTTGGCCACTCATTTCATTTGCCTTATGGCTGATAATATTCTTCCGAATATTCGTAAAATGACAACATTCCTTCAATATTACATTTCCCCCGAAGTGATCTAATTATAATAGTCTTCAAATGAAAGAACATATTTGTATGTTCGTGACTATAATTTCACATGCTTGTGTGATTTATATTATCTCTATGTTAATATATATGTGGCGTTGTGGTTGCAACTGTGTGTAAGAAGTTTATTCTCATAATTTACAGATTATGTTTCTCATCTTGCATAACGTCAGAGTACAAATTATGCTAGTTTATTAGTCTTTACTGAGAGGGAAACCAACCTACGTAGAAACTCAACATCTAAGTAAGAGTTAATATATTAAGTGCAGTAAACTGAAAGAGCGAATTGAAATATATTATATACAGGAGACGTGTACTGGGAAAATATCACGAAATATATTGTTATGGCAGGGGAAATATGTCATTGATCAGGTCACAGATGTGTGACGAAAAATCTGAAAAAACCTGGAGCAAGTAGAAACTAATCGTAATATTTGGTCTGCATAAGATGGTGAGCTGCTAGAATCGTTAGCACACCGGGCAAAATGCTTAGTGTTGTCTGCACTTCTGAGTTCTAGTTCCGCCGAGGTTGATTTCACTTTTTATTCTTTCGGAGAACCAGTCGAGAGCTAGGGTCGATGTAATCGACTAACCCTTTCTCCGAAATTGCTAGACTTGTGCCACAATTTGAAATCAATATTTGGTGTGTCAATTAAAGGCTGAAACGGCTATTTCACTGTTTATCCGATTTATATTTAATTCATTTGGTGGAAAATTGAAGTTTTGTATTAATTACGTCGAAATACACAGGGAACAAATCCAGAGATATCTGTTTTATAAGGGATTCACGAGGAGGCATAGGTTTAGTTCTACCAGCCGAAATATTGGTTTCAAATTTTGTCACAAAGTCAGCAATTCTGGATGAGGGGCTAAGTCGATTAAAACGATCCCAGTGCTTATCTCATACTTATTTTATCGACTCCGTAAGCGTGAAAGACAAAGTTGACTCCGGCGGGATTTGAAATCAGAATGTACGTACGGACGAAATGATACTAAGTACTTTGTCCGGCGTGCTAATGATTCTGCGAGTTAGCAGCGTCATTTACCTAAATATGGACGATACAAAAAATTAAGTGTACACAACTACAAATTAGTTTCAAATACTAACTATGAACGATCCTGGTTAAAAGATCGTGGTACACCGTCGGTTACGACGACGAGGGTTCCTGCCTGCTCGTGAAATTAACGCGTAAGTGGCTGAGCACTCCACAGACACGTGTACCCTTAACGTAGTTCTCGGCGAGATTCAGTGTGACACAGTGTGTGACAAGGCTGGCCCTTTGAAATACAGGCACAACAGAAACAGGAAGTAAGAGTCAGAGAAAATTGTGGTGAAAGAGTACAGCAGGGTTCGCCACAAACCCCTGCCTGACCCTCGTGGAGCTTTAGGTGTTTCGCTCAACAAACACTCACAAAGCCCGGTCTGGGAGCGAACCCGCAATCTCATGATTGTGAATCTGTGCTCTAAGCACTGGGCCATTGCGCCTCCAAGGTTAAAAAAAATATACAGACAATATATAATATTTTAAATTAGAGTAAATATATTCAAAAAGACATTCAAATACTTTGGGTTATTCAAATACCGCAGAGGTTAGCATTGCTATTTATCGATCCACATGAAGATTGTGAGTGTTGTACCTAAGTCAGTAACCCATTCTGGCAATATTATTTATTGATTTTCCTTATCAGAAGGTTATTACTAATTTATCCGTTAACTACCCCTCCATTCAATATATCGTGACTAACTTGAATATTCATGTTTTACATATTTTTTTTGCTTCATGGACTGGGCTTCAGCCTTTCAAGGAAAACACCGTAAATGATTTCAGTCGGTCATGTATATCTCTATATATCTAGCTATCTCCTTTATCTCTCTCGTTCTTTATATATACGACGGATGTATGAAAAAACTTGTCTAAAAAAAAAAACTTGTCTAAAAAAAAAAACTTGTCTAAAAAAAAAATTGGTACCAGACTTCTGATGAAGGAACAAGACTTCAAGTCTCAAAGGCGTTGAAGGCCCAATATAT
>NC_068981.1:11425369-11426409 GCF_001194135.2 Octopus bimaculoides | reverse complement strand
ATATATTAGAAGGTTTGGAGGCGAAGTACTGGTATTATATATTAGAAAAAATTAGGTACTCAGAGATTTGGATAGTTGTACGTTTACAGATTTTTATTACTATGTCAAATGCTTTTAGAAATCATAAATTAGCGCTTGCATCTACTCTAATAGATTCTTCAGATTTAAAATCTGAAGAATCTATTATGTGACATATTAATAAAAATCTGTAAATGTACAACCATCCACATCTCTGAGTACCCTATTATTTTTTCTAAGAAATATATATTTACACACGTGCGTCTGCGTGTGTATGTGTTCTTTAGGGGTGCGTTGGTGCATAGGTGTTAAATACATTATAGGAAGGGCTTGTAAGTAATACGGTAACCATATCAATTTTTTCTTAAATTTTCTGAGGAAAAATTCTTTCTTAAAAGAACGTATGTTGTTACGCATGTATGTGTGTTTATGTGTGTATTTGTGAGTGCGTGTGTTTGTATTTGTGTGTGTGTGTGTGTGTGTGTGTGTGTGTGTGTGTGTGTGTGTGTGTGTGTGTGTGTGTGTGTGTGTGTGTGTGTGTGTGTTGTGTGTGTGTTTGTGTGTGTGTGCATGAATCTGTACGAATTTTTTGGCTAAGCGGGCCGAAACTTCGAAGTCATTGTCAACAACATATATATAGATTAACTGATTCATTTAGCGTTGGAAGGTAGGTAAGATATTGGGTGTACAATGAGAAGTAACTTATACGTAATGTAGGAATGTATATTTACTTGTGCGTGTGTGTTTGAGTATGAGTATACTTCGGTGTGAATTCTTTTACTCTTTTACTTATTTCACTCATGGGATTGCGCCATGTTGGCGCAATTACTTGAGGAGTATTCTTTTTTCAGTAAAAGGATTCGACACCAAGCACTTTTCCTTTTTAAGCCTAATACTCATTCTATCGTCATCTTATGCCGAACCACTACCTTATGGGTTGTCAAGCGGTAGTGACGACAACAGGCACACATACATACTTACATGCATACATACATACATACATATATATATATATATATATA
>NC_068981.1:11423783-11425042 GCF_001194135.2 Octopus bimaculoides | reverse complement strand
GGTTTCCCCGTCAACCTTTTTACTAACGTAAAAACGTCCGTGGTACAATCGTTCTAAATTCAATATAATTTGCTGAACTATACACGAATTGTCTTCGTAAAATTTGACGTGCGTACAGTTCTACCGAATACATTGGGGTTATTTTTCAAATGTCTCAGCTCTGGCGCGCTAAATTCCGGAAGTAGTTCTGCAGAAACTAATTCACTGCAGTAGATGTTGCCGGCTAGAGAACATAATTATTTAAATTGATATTTATACACTGGGGGTGATAAATTGAATGATAGTTTAATTAACATCAATTTAAAACAATGGCCTAGCATATAAAAATCTGAAAATTCAGAAAAATTGTATTACATGCGTACAAGAAGGGATGACCACGAAGTGGACATCCGATATGCTAGAAAGAGGTCATCAAACACCCAACCACAAAGAAAAGTAATGTTCTCCAGAAAGAAATTCAGCAAACACCAGAACAT
The DNA here is from genome assembly GCF_001194135.2 of Octopus bimaculoides. NCBI lineage: Eukaryota > Metazoa > Mollusca > Cephalopoda > Octopoda > Octopodidae > Octopus > Octopus bimaculoides. The sequence goes on along the minus strand of NC_068981.1, from coordinate 11,424,566 downwards.
AAGTGAGCAGAGGCAAATGGAAAATATACAAAATAAAGAATTAATCGTATACCGGTTAATGGGGAAACTGGTAATCGACTGTCCCCCTCCCCAAAAATTTCGGGCATGGTGCCTAGAGTAGAAACGAATAAGTCAGTGAGATGGAAGAACTCTGATCGTGATGCAGAAAGTCTTACCAGCATTTCTTCAGTCTTTACCATCTGAGTTCAACTGCCACCGAGGCTGACTTCGCCTTTCGTCGTTTCGGTGTCGATAACATATATACCAGTTGAAAACTGAGGTCGAGGTAATCGATTTATCCCTTTCTCTAAAATTGCTGGCCTTGTACTAGAATTTGGAATCTATGTTTCTTCTCTGGCTTGGATGATTATAAATTATTCACGCTGTTAGAAACTAGAGCTGACATCTACATAGCAAGATTTGTTTAGTTAACTTATTCCCTAATCTCTCCCTCTTTAATCCTTCTTTGATCTCACCTCACCTCCCAACATTCTTCTAGTTTGGTTTATTTTATTAATGCTGTGTCAGCTTTTTTCGTATTTAATACCGTCTGAATGGCTTTCTATACACTCTCGTATTTTTTAGACTCTTCCACTTATTTCTTCATCTCCCTCACCTCAACTCTTACTCATCAATTTTTATTAATATAATTTTGCTTTTAATTTCAGGTCCTTCTTGTCAGCGCTGTATTACTTTTTCATTTCTTACATCGAACTTCCTCCATCATTTATACACGTGGTGTCTTCTCGTATATATATATATATATATATATACATATATATA
>NC_068981.1:11422160-11423508 GCF_001194135.2 Octopus bimaculoides | reverse complement strand
TCCCAAACCGAGCACTGTGAGTGTTTATTGAGCGAAATCAACTAAAGTTCCACGAGGCTCAGGCAGGGGATGGTGGCGAACCCTGCTATACCCTTTCACTACAACTATCTCTCACTCTTTCTTCCTGTTTCTGTTGTATCTGTATTTCAAATGGCCAGCCTTGTCACACTCTGTGTCACGCTGAATCTACCCGAGAACTACGTTAAAGGTACACGTGTCTGTGGAGTGTTCAGCCACTTTCACATTAATTTCACGAGCAGGCTGTTCCGTTGATCGGATCAACTGGAACCCTCGTCGTCGTAACCCACGGAGGGCCAGAGAATAGTATCATACGCACTTCCAGTTTGGCGTTCGGGTATCTGTCCCGTGTGAACAGATAATTGAAAAAAAAATGGAGTCAGCAAGAAAGAGTACTGTGGACATTTGTTTTTTTAATCGCTGCAGTTTCTTTTTCCTGCAATGCATTTTTCCAGATGAGGAGGTACTTGATTATGCAACCGCTTCCCTGCATTATGAGATCACATAGTTGAGGGAAGGGGTGCGCCTGGAGAACTACGTTGCGTAGAAACAATTGTAGTGATTAAAAATAAATGTCCAACCGTTTTCCTTATTGTTCACTACTATATATATTTCATCATGTTGAACTGTTAAGCCCTACACATTATTTTATCACTCTCCAATTTTTTTCGTTCTCTCTTCATTGTTTTCCTCTCAAATTTTCTGTGGAAGAGTGTGGGATCGAAGCATCCTTACTATATATGTACAACTACTACATTTTTCTCTACGATTATGTGATGCTGATACTTTCAAATAATTTATCTATGTAGTGCCTAAATTTTTATATCAGTTCTTACCTATTTGCTATATTTCTTTACACCGTTATGCTCACATTTTGTCTAATTTTAATTATTGCATCTGCCGGTCACCAGATCTTTGAACCAGCTACAAAAGCTAACGAAACACTATGTTACTGATATATATGTTTCAACCTTTAACACGGTTGAACGACAAATCTCAATCAATCGGTATTCACCATACGGGTTGTACTATTCATCCTTTCGATCGCTGAATAGAAAACGTGGCTTGTAGACCTCCGCTCCAATTTCACCTTTGTACACCCATCCGTCGCAAGGGTGCCCATTTATAACTGAGTGGACTGGGGCAGCGTGCAATGAAGTGTTTGCTCAAGAACACATAGCACAGACGTTCTCCGAATCGAAATCATGATCTCGCGAGTACACTACCCATGTCACTAGCTCACGCGACGTGTATCTCTCTCTCTCTCTCTCTATATATATATATATATATATATATATATATATATAGTTATTAATATTTCTAAGTCTCT
>NC_068981.1:11414617-11421871 GCF_001194135.2 Octopus bimaculoides | reverse complement strand
TATATATATCTGTTTGTCTGACTATTCATAAATTGTAATAGTTAACTTCCCTCCGTATAATATAACTTTACTACTTCTGTGTATTTCAATAACAGAGAGCATACGTCTTCGTAAATTTAAGCGTTTCCATAAAGAAGATTTTTTTTTTTTTAACTAATTCCTTATTTCTTTACTGCCCACAAGGGGCTATACATAGAGGGGACAAACAAGGACAGACAAACGGATTAAGTCGATTATATCGACCCCAGTGCGTAACTGGTACTTATTTAATCGACCCCGAAAGGATGAAAGTCTAAGTCGACCTCGGTGGAATTTGAACTCAGAACGTAAAGACAGACGAAATACCCCTAAGCATTTCGTCCGGCGTGCTAACATTTCTACCAGCTCGCCGCCTTTGTTAAGTCTTAAACTAATTCCTGTTCTGAATGTGTTTCAGACTTTGTTGATGGATTAATTTAATTAGCTAATCTGCCACTAAAATACTATCATTGCTATGATATGTTCGTTAGTTGATGGTAACTATTTTGCGAGTAAACTCACTGGCTACGAGGTGAGACTTATTTCAGCAGATATACGTAGAGTTTTTTTGGGGGGTTTTTTTTTTCGCTTCTAACATTGTTATTGACTATTTAATAAGAATTAGCACACAATATTTGTCGATGTAATTGATTCTTTCCGTTTATTCAACGCTTATTCAAAGAATTAGATGAAAGATCATAGGAGAAATTAATTGAAATATAGCTTATACATGATAGATAGTCCTAGGTTTATATGAAGGTAAATACTGCCCCTGAAGTACATTTTAAATAGAATTTGCAGTATTTTAACATACATATATTAATATTAATTGTATTGTATCAATATATCGATATGTTAATTGATAAAGCTTCTTTATTCATATATAACTTACCCTATGAGAAGGAAGGCTTTGACCATTACAGCAATTATTACAATAGCGCATTAAAATAAAGAAGCTATAAAGATACGAGTATTGTAAACAGGGCGTCAGCATTTTCACAAACACAAAATTGATGAACAAAATTTTTTGTCGTATAATCTTCCTTATAATTTAACGGTTCGTTACAACATTGCCGGGATTTTCTGAAACAATCTAAGTAAACAAAACTATCTATACCATAGTTTTCATGAAATTCGGCTGAAGGTTAGGTACAGCTTCTAGGAAACCGCTGGTGCTTTCATAGCCCGTATTGCTGAAAGAAATTTATAGACGGATCGAGTAAAACTCTTCTTCTCTATGTCGATGAAACGTTATTATTGTTGTAAACCAATTTTTCTTATCCAGATAGTATCTTAAGAACAAAACGGAAACTACAATCAAAATATTATTCAATATGAATTTGTTTTAAAATGAATCACGTGTTATATATATAACTTCAGCTCTCAGAAAGAAGCCTCACGGCATGACTGTCCAAATATGTTTGGAGTTTAAAGGAGGATAATAAGTAATAGCCATTATAAAGTATGTTGAACTGTTAAACAACATACACTCCTCAACATCAATATCTTTAAGATGTGATCTTTCTCTCCCGAAGAAAGAAGAAATCTGATTATAACCTTTTAAATTATGGACAAAAGATAGGAATCGGTGAATTCATATAGATATTTTCACCGATATTTATTGAGAATCTTACAACTACCATCTTGTGAAAATATTTTATTTCCATAAAATACAATTGTCATAAAATCCTTCTGTAGCTTTTATGTATTTTGTAGAAAAGGTTGGTATCAATATATTCTTACAAATATTTTCTTCAATGTCTATTAATGAATTTTGAACTATCAATTGGCTAAAATAGTTTAATTTCCTGCATAATGTTTCTGCTGTTCTCTGAAAGATGTAGGAATAATGAAAAGAAAACATCCAGTTATTCTGTATGTTAAAATACCATTAACGATAGTCACCTTCCATTATGTTTTGCTTTCCACATATAATTCGAAAGACGTGATTCGACATGTGAATAGATGAATATATATCGTATATCGTCAACACTTATGACAATAAGGAAAATTTAACGCATTCTTAAAGGGTTTTGTCTTCCGGAAATGTCAACAAGTGACACATCAGTCTCACTGATCTCAGAGGAATTGCGAAGGCCATAAGTATCACCTTACTCAAATGCTCCAAAGACAATAGAATTATCGATATTTTATCATATGTAGGTCCACTTAATATGAGTCTCATATACGCTTATGTTCTTCCTTAATTCAATCGTGTGCATAAATTTTCTGCATCGAATTGCAGATAAACTTTTGGTCTATCACTGTCAAAAATATATTCTTAAGTGATTGGCTAGTGCAACACATATTACAAGCCATGTAATATTTTGCTAAATGTAAAATTTAAAACTAATATAAAAATACATTTTAGATATATACTGTACGTATTCGATTAAATATATTTATGCGTTTGTGTAATCTATCGTTGGTTAGAAGCTTAACGATAAGATGACAACGAATAGATTTTCTTGATTTATGAGTGTTACCACTTCACTTATATTCGTCATGGTCTCAGGAAAGGAAAAACCAAAAATAGCAGTTTTATGGCTTCTTGAAGGAGGAAAGGAATCGTCTGTGATGTTTCAGTGGTATTTTCGAATTGGAGGAGGATTTTCTGAGACCTGATATCTGACCCGAAAGAAATCTTGTCATAAAATGGATTGTGATAAAGACAAGCAAGTATCAAGAGATGGTACATCGTTTCTTTGGAATGTTTTAGAGATACGAAATATGTAACTTCCGGTTATCGTATTATCACGCTTGAACGATGACGCATATTTATAGGTGAATGTAAAAATTGGTTGCGATAGAGGTGCGTACGTTCTATTTCAAGTGCAATTTTATTGCAGGTTATACTGAGATCACTTTTACATATGAAACATTTATTATGCGATCATTACATTTACTGTCAATCATTTGCTTTATTTAGTGAATGAACTAGGAAATTTGTGATACTGGTACTTAACCTTCTAGAAATAATAACCAGAGCTATATCAAATTCCACTTTACATACCTATGAACTGGAGGAATATATTACATTATGCGGTTCTATATGTATTGAGGCAGAATAAAATATGTTATGTTCACGGTAAGACCGATGCGTCCATAATCCAGTAGAATCTGCCAGATAAGGATGACTTCATGCTAAAAGTAACATTATTATATGATGTAAATATAAAATTACATTATTAATCTTTACTCAAAAATATAATTTCTGACCGAAACACTTTTCTAATGCGACTTACTTCTTGCAATACTTTCCATGCATTATAATATTAAAACATTACCATGTTCTATAAATGTTATAAAAATTTTAATCTTTAAAGCAACATTGTTTGCCAAGGCAATACTTTTGCAAGAGTATTATAAACATATCAGATTTATTGGTTTAGAATTCTTCTTTTCGTGGTGCTTTTGTTTTTGTTTTTTCCTAAAGCCATGTAAAGATTTTACGACAAAAGAAACTTAGAGTGATACGAGATTGCTTTCTTGTATTTTTTGTTAATCAGATGAAAACTATTCTTTATCCAAAAGATTTAAAATGTCTGTAAGATTCCCCTAAAAATAGACGGATGCTATTGAAACTGTAACTCTTATAAAATCTGGCATGTAAGACATTTATTGGAAATATAGATACTGTATAAAAAAAATGTACGGTTATAAAACATTGTAACGTAAACAGTCAAAATAAGAAAGAAAAATCTGAAAGAAAGAAACAATTCGAGTTAAACACTATTATCACTCAACCATGACACTTACATTGTACAACTCCATCCGCCAACGTACGACATTACAGTTTCTCGCTAGCATTTTTTATTGCTGAGCATCAGGGACGAATTTCATTTTACAATAAGTTCCATATCGGTCGTCAGTTTTCAAGTCAATACTTTGGTGAGAAAATTCTAAGCTGAAGATATAGCGAAGTGCAGTTTTATTATTTTTCGTTAATTTCCGTTCCTTCACTTATTCACAAAAAATATATCTGTGTTTGTTTATAACGCTAGAATCTATGTTAACAGTAATTTTATCTGTAGAATATTATTTCTTATCCTATCATATATTTTGAAAGTCGTTTACATTATATTTCGTTATTTTTGATTTTGCCTAAAATTTTGGTTTCGTTTTACATCCTGAAACTTCCTTAAATCAAAATTTCATTTTTTCTTTATACCTTTAAGTAAACCTGAGATCATGGACTAGAACCTAAGAAGACTGTAAGTTTAAAAGACTTATATGTGTGTAAGTGTGCACATATGTGTGTATTCATGTACGTATGCATGTGCATGTCATTAAATTAATAAATGTACGTATGTAACATGAATGTATATACGAACGAATAGATGTATGTATGCTTGCGTATATGTATATATATGATTATATATGATTATTATGATTGACCATTGATTGGACACTATTCAATTTTTTTCCCCGTGTTTTTCTCCTTGTCTCCGTATTCTTTCTGTTGAAGAGCGTAGCTCGAAACGTCAAAGACTTTCCGTATTCCCGAGCGTCATACTACATCTTTTTGTTATTTACACCACCTGTCCTCGTCTGTTGTTGTTTTTTCGTATATTCTCCCATATATATATATATATATATATATATATAAACGTATGTATGTCAGTATGTGTTTATATATGATTGCTTTGCGTTTGTGCCCTTATGCGCATGAATTCAGAAAAGTGGTAGAGTTTCAGTGGAAGGAAGACGGATGGAATCAATGAGAGATTGGCAGATCATATACCATATTTTCATATGGTGTTTTTATTGTTGTTGTTCTTGATGAGGGTGATACTGATGAGGAGGAGGAAAAAGAGGGAAGGGAGGGGAGGAGGAGTGGATGGCATGGTGAGGGGAGGAGGAGAGTGAAGGAGGGGACGAGGAGAGTGAAAGAGGGGACGAGGATGTTGCTGCTGTTCATGGTGGTGGTAGTGCTGATGCTGGTAGCTGCAGCTGCGGTGATATGTTATAATTTCTTTGCTACAAGAAATTATGCAGATATACCTTTAGGTAGAAAAGTCATTACTCTCTTGAAATATGAGTTGGAAGTTGAAGTATGAATGTAATCTAGCTATTTGTGGTTTAACCACCAGATCAGCTTTTATTATACACACACATAAGCAGAAATCATTCATGCTGCTCCCATTTCATCTATTTCATTTTTGCTTTCCTTTATCAGGGATACGGTGGCAGAAACTACATTATTCCGTATACTTCTTTAATGCAATAGGAATAGTTTTAGGAAGTATAACAACTATATCTCACAGGGCGTTCGGGCTACATTTGATAGTTGGTATAAAATGAAAAGAAAACACATTACATCATCGAAAAATGAATTTTAAAATCAGCAAGATTTTGCCTAGAAGACATCAGTTTACATTAGGCGGCCACCCTCAATGCTTGAGAAAATCTTCGAATACCTCATTGCTTTTCGCTACCAGCTCAGCTTTGATGTTGCAGCCAGAGCGGTTGGCGTCTCTCTCAACCCCACCCTACGTTATAGGATTAGAAGCGGTGGCATTAGGAGAGAAGAAATTGGGAATGTTGAAGTCGTAGAAATTCTTTAACAACTCTTTGTGACTCTTTCCGTAGAAATGGCGAGGATCCAAATCCTGATGCGATATATATGGCCTCCCAGCAGCAAACCACACCAAGCAGAGTTTGATCACAGACTCCAATAGCTTCACAGAGCTGTGTGAATTGAAAGATTTCCCTGCCCCTGTATGGGATCCTTTTTTCGTTTTCTTCCAAACACTTGAAGGTTTTTCTTGCTCCAGGCCACTCAGCTTGCCAAAATTAGTAGTAACTGTAATTCAAAGAAGCCAGCTGTTTAATATTATGTATGAGGCTGAATCTCCCTGAGAACTACGTTAATGATATGCATGTCTGTGGAGTACTCAGCCACTTGTGAATTAATTTTATCCTCGTGTGGCAATGGAAAGTGATACAGACGTCCAATATTTGCTGTGTTTATGAATCTATAACTTTTCCTTAGATCTGTGTATCTACTGTCTCTCTCACTTTCTCTCTTTCTCTTTCACTTCCTCTGTATCCCTTTTCTCTCCTGCTTTTAATTTAATAACGTGTGTATGTATCTATGTATCAACTTTACTTTGTATTTATGTATCTACTTTTCTTCCGATGTGATACACATTTAAAAACACAATGCGAACGCACTCACAAATTAATGTCTCTTTCACTCTCTCTCTATCACTCTAGTAGTAGTAGTAGTAGTAGCAGCAGCAGCAGCAGCAATAGTAGTAGTAGTAGTAGTAGTAGTAGTAGTAGTAGTAGTAGTAGTAGTAGTAGTAGTAGTAGTAGCAGCAAGTGAGACTCAAGTGAAATAATTCATTCTCGAAAATGTAATAAGAAGTTTATCTGGTTATCCTGTCCTTAATTAATAATGACAGAAAGATTTAGACATATACTCATGTGTCTTACCTAGTTTCTTACAGCCAGAATTTATTTCTTCATGTAGATGTTTGCTCTCTCGTGAGAGTACAAAAACCTTAAACCTTTATTCAGCCAACTTTCACTGCCGACTTCTTGAGAAGTAATAGGAAAACGATAACAAACCATAACTGAAAGATTAATCAGATCTAAATATCAATTACATTGCCATTTGCGGAATGATTTTAAATCAAATTCCTTTGAATTAGATTAATACAGCACCACGAGATATGTATAAAAAAACGTAATAATGTGATAGAATGTTACCGTGTATCATACGTTCAGTCGCTTTTATTTCGGCAATATATCTATCATCATTATTATTAATGCAGTTTTAGTAAATTAACAACATCTAAACAGCTTTGTGTGCAAACGCCATATTTGTTTATCATTACAGTATTTGTTTACATTGAAAGTAAAAATCTCTTGTTAATACACACTTCGGTCCCCCGTTGTTTGACGACGTATGAGGTTCCGGAGATTTTTGCCGAATAATCACACAGATAATTTGTTTATAGTGATCAAATTTTTGTATACACATGAAATCAGTCCCTCCCTCAAATCGACATTACCTGTAATGGTGGACCGTGTGCCACATGTCAGATGACGAAATGATCCCACAGCAACGTGAAATTATGTGCTTTGGTCAATTACACAACGCAACGCCCGGTCTGGGAATCGAATCCACGATCTCGTAATTATGAGTAACTATTGTGTGTTGCACTCACAATATATACGTATACACACACACACACATACACACACACACACACACGCATATATATA
>NC_068981.1:11410609-11414527 GCF_001194135.2 Octopus bimaculoides | reverse complement strand
GTGTGTGTGTGTGTGTGTGTGTGTGTGTGTGTGTGTGTGTGTGTGTGTGTGTGTGTGTGCGTATGTATGTATATGTATGTATGTATGTATGTATGTATATATATATACACATATACGATGAATAAATGAAGGGAAAACGACAATTAGATGTGCGTCTTTGGTGCTAAAAAACCCGTATTTAATTAGTTAGGCAAGGTGAGAGTAAGAGTGAGTTTACAGCTATTTCTGTATACCATTCTGGGGTAAATATGTATTTACCTCGTTGCAAATGGTAGACATCATCGCAGCGAAGAAGGTAGAGAAGACAGAAGAGGAGAATAGAGCGAAATATAGAGGGTGAAACCGGAAAAGAAGATGTTCCATGATTCGAAAGTCTTACATTTTAGTTAGGTTCAAAGTTCATTAAATCTATTGTGAGGTAGATGACGAATAGAGGTTGGTTGAATCTAAGGTCTCGTAGTTAGTTATTAGCGAGACTTCCACGTATCTACCTGCTCGGCTAGTTGATCGCCGGCGTAATCTGAGAGAGTTATCCTTAATTAAGAATATCTGGTGTGGTTATTAGCACCTACGTGTCACTGACTAATAGGTTGTAGATAGTTCGTATATATACGTATATAACCCCAGAAAAAGAACGAAGAAATACAGCAAGAAAAAACAACAACGTCAGGACGTGGTACATGCACGCTCAGGTTAGGAAAGAAGGGATGTTTTGCGTTTCGAGCAAAAGTTTTCTTCAGAAAAAGTTCAAGAGAAAAAGAAGACGGAGGAAACTCGCCAACAGCGAACATCTAGCTACATTTCGAAATATGTGTGTGTGTATGTGTGTATGTGTGTGTGTGTGTGTGTGTGTGTGTGTGTGTGTGTGTGTGTGTGTGTGTGTATAGGAACTGTACCAGATCGCCATAACGGAACCTAGTAGATAGGTTTACTTAGCCAGAGGAGAAGCAGATGAGAAAAAATTGCCATTGTTCTGCGTCGTGAGCACCAAAACCTTGAAGTATTTCGAATTGAAAGAAAGTGTGTGAGGGGAAATCGCGATGTCATACGAGAGAAATGTGCCCTAATGAAGGGTCATTTGCATTTAATGATGCTGCAAAAAGAGAGACTTGGAGAAGCCATTGTGAAAGTTTGCTAACTGAAGAAAATGAATAGGAGAAAGAGGGTCTGCCAAATGTCGACCCAACAGAGGAACGAGCCATTCGAATTGACAATACCTTGTTAGATAAAGTAATTAAGGGTATGAAAACAGGGAAAGCCCTTGGCCCGTGAAGTATCACTGCTGAGAAGCTTAGAATAGCTGGCAATGTAGGCTATAGTCTGGTTAACCAGGTGATACATGAAGAAGTCATACCCATTTAATGCAGTATCAGCACCAGTCAACTTCTACAAAGGTAAAGGTGTCGCATTACATTGAAATAATTACAGAGGTATCAAATTGTTGGATGAGGGGATGAAAGTTACGGGGAGTGTTATAGCCCAACTAATTAGGGAGAGAGTTAGTTTAGATGAGATTCAGTTTGGGTTTGTGCCAGGGAGAATCACCGCTGATGCTATATTTCTGTTAAGAGAGTTGCATAAGAAATTCCTAGCCAAATATAAATCTCTGTATTTGGCTTTTGTTGACATGGGGAGAGGCTTTGACAGGGTCCCCCAATCCTTTATCTGGTGGTCAATGCGGAAACTAGGGACAGATGAGTGGTTGGTGAGAGCTGTACATGCCATGTACAAGGATGCTATTAGTAAGATGAGGGTTGGTAACGATTATAGTGAAGCATATCGGATTGAAGCGTGTCTTCACCAAAGATCAGTCCCTAGCCCCCTTCTTATTCATCATAATCCTCCAGGAAATAATAGAGGAATTCAAAACAGGATGCCCCTGGAAACCCACTCTTAACAAACAATGATTAAATTTATCTTACTATGCTGATGACCTTGCTCTAATAGCTGAGTCACTACAAGAACTAAAGAAGAAGTTTCAAATTTGGAAGCATGGTTTAGAATCGAGGGGCCTTAGAATCAATCTAGCAAAAACCAAATTCTTAGAATTAGGAAGGCAGACAAATCACAAGTCTCTTTAGGTAGATGGCCCTGCTCGATCTGTAGAAAAAGCGTAAGTGGAAACTTCACAAGGTGTACACAGTGTAAGCTATGGACACATAAGAAGTGCAGCAATATCAAATCTCCGAATAGTTGGCGTTAGGAAGGGCATTCAGCCATAGAAACCTTGGCAGGTCAGATTGAAACCAGGTGCATCCGCCCGGCTTGCCAGTCCTCAGTGAAACCGTCCAACCCATGCCAGCATGGAAAGCGAAAGTCAAACGACGACGATAATGATGATGATAATGATGATGATTAGTCGTCACCAAAGTGAGTGCGGGTGCTAGCCAGCACTAGCATTACTAGAAATAAGAGTCAAACCAACTCATAGGCATGTCAGAGCACTTTTCTAACAACTCACAAAGGACACAAGCTCCCTACTGATTGCGAAAATGGTGAAGTGAGAATTATACATTTTTAAAGTTACTACACACATTTTACAACCGCTTCCTGTAGGGAGCTTGTCTCCTATGTCAGTCGTTAGATAAGTGCTCTGACATGGTTAAGAGATGTTTTGAGTTTTATTTCTAGCAATGCTGGTGTTTACTAACACCCACCCAGATTTTAATGACAACTATACTTGTTGCTTTCGGTTGTAAATTGCGAATAGCTACCTCAATCATTTATATATATAGTTACATACGCACACATATGATTACTTGCATACATAGTTGTATATATATATATATATATATATATATATATATATGCACACCCATATATATTTGTATATGTTTATGTGTGTGTGTGTGTGTGTGTGTGTGTGTCCACGTATGTATGTAGGTATACCTATATGTACAGATAGATAAATATGTATACATGTTTAGGTACTCATATATATACCTTCCTGTGGTATGAGGTATGCATGTACATAACTCTAACGGAACTACATCAAATAATGAATATCCATGGTCCATAATGGTTTGCATGGTGAAAAGACCCTTTGTTGTTGCTGGGAGTATTAGGTTCCGTTGAGATAAACTCTGTTTACGGGAACCAGGAACATGAGGGGTTACATTCATGAGAAGCACAGTTTTATTGTGGGACAGTGTATCCAGGAGGACAGAGTTTGATATTTCCTTTCATTTTAAGATGGCAGAGTGTCATTTACAATGTATTGCTTTGCTGTTTCTTATGTGTCAAGCAATTGTGTAAATAGTCTCATGTGAATAACGCTCCTGATGTTAGCAGGAATGGAAGAATGTCCGAATAAATTAATTAAGTATTTAGTTTCATTGTTGATAATATTTAGGAAGTGCTGGCTCTTCATCTTAGCCTCGAAAGGTCTATCAATTTCACACATTCAGCTTTCAACATTTGACCATGAATTCACATGGAATAATATAGGATGATAGTAGTAATACCATTGGTGTGTAACGCTACCGATCAAATATTTTTATACAACGGCACTCATTTCTACAATAGATTGCTTGGATTCCGAAGTGAAATCACGCAAATAGAAATCTCTTGTCATACGTTATGTCCTCTACATTTAGCTGCATCTTTTTGTTATCCAGGAACATATAACAACATATGGCAAATTTGTTTTGAAAGTTCATTCTCTTTCATTGCACAGGATATGTTGACAGACGTTATTTCCGGCGGTTATGTGGTCACTCTGTTGTAGTTAAAATATCCGCCATTATATATATATATATATATATATATATATGGAGAGAGAGTGAGAGAAAGAGAGAGAGAGAGAGAGAGACCTATATCTATATACACGCATATATACATAAACATATATGTATACATACATGTATATAATTATATTGATATACATATATTATATATATATATATATATGTATATATA
>NC_068981.1:11409641-11410355 GCF_001194135.2 Octopus bimaculoides | reverse complement strand
TATATATATATATATATATATATATATATATATATTGCGATTGGTATACACACATATGTATACATAGAAAACAATTTAGGTTCAGTGATTATTACCTTAGCCATTATTTCTTTCAAAATACTTAAAAGCAATGAAATAAGTCTAAGGCAGTAAAGTGTAACATCAACTGTTATATTTAATGTTTGTGTAATTTTATTGTTAGACAAATTAAATTACTATCACTATGAAAGGTATATTTAATTTGGGTTGTGAAAGCAGTCTCAAGAATGTCGTTAGTATATTGTCTCTCTCTCTGTCTCAGACTAATAAATACGTAGTCATTTCCACGGCTTTCTTTTGAGTTAAGGGAAATGCAGTCACATCAATTCACGTTTAGGTCAAATTTTTCCAACAATTTCTACTTCAATAACGTCGTTGTAGTTCTTCGGAATTATAGAATACAATCTGTTCCGTACAAGTGAGTCAGCATGTGTGTTTCTCAGAAAATATTTTAGATGCCAGCATGGTTGCATGGTTAATATGTTCCATTGGAACCTATTAACGTTCTTTCTGCTTCAGCCGTCCTTTAAGACCCTTTTGGCAAGTATCTTCCACAATCGCCTCCGATCAACCAATACCTTTTTGCATAAATTCTGTGGCAAGAAACTGCTTGGGAGTACCTTGTGGGTGATTGTGTGTGCGTATGTGTGTGTGTGTGTGTGTGTGTGTGTGTGT
>NC_068981.1:11402625-11409207 GCF_001194135.2 Octopus bimaculoides | reverse complement strand
TATATATATATATATATATATATATATATGTTTGTATGTATCTGTGTGTGTCTGTGCGTTTGCAAGAGAGAGAAAAAGTGATTGAATGTGTGGTTGTGTACAGCACCTGACATTAGTTTGCTTATGTCTTTATACTGCAGCTACTCTGCGAAAACAAGAAATTGATAGGCGTATATTAGAAGTGTTCGGCTAGAAGCTCTAAGGCGGCACAGAACACCGGTGGTAAGTTAAGCTGCTGCCATTCACAATCTGTGTTTCTATATATGAGGATCAACATTTTCCAATATCATGAGAAGGACGAGAAAGAAGAAGGAGGAGGAGGAGGAGAAGAAGAAGAAGAAGAAGAAGAAGAAGAAGAAGAAGAAGAAGAAGAAGAGGGGAGGAGAACAACAACAACAACAACAACAACAACAACAACCGCAACAACAGCGAGATCAATAACAACAACAAGGATACCAATAACGACAACAAATACAACTACTACTACTACTACTACTACTACTACTACTAGTACTACTACTACTACTACTACTACAACTACTACTACTACTACTACTACTACTACTACATCAAGAAGATATGTTCGTAAGTTTGTCGCTATACAAAAGCAAACCGAAAACGTTGCTAGTATCCTCTCATCGTAGAGCTCTTAAATTAGACCAAAATAGTATCAAATGTAAAACTAAAGTGTACTGCGAGATAAAAATTTATTTCATAACTGCGTTAATGATTCTCGATTCCCACATGATGGTGTCTTGCACGGCATGCTCCATCATACACGAGGATGTGATGGTTCTTATTCAATTACTGTCTAGGAAGGTGGTCTCAAAGGGACAGCAGAAATTTTATAGAATATTACTAAAGAACTGTGCGATGTAAAAACAAGACACAGAAAGGAAATGTGTTATATATGGATGGATACGGACGCATTCCAAAATAGAGAACAAAGATATCCTTTTTTTTTTTAAATTAAGCAATGAGAAAATCATATTTATCTTAGTTGTAGCTGGAAGGGATCGTCAGAGTAACGTAGGATAAAGAAACTGATCACGTAGGCGAGGAACTTAACAAGAACTGACAAAAAATATCAGTGAATTAACAGGAAGAAAGAAGTAGTAGTGAAGTTGAAAATAGTTTTCCCTTGTGAAGGGAAAGGATATCTGTGAAGAGTAAAGGAGATTACTTCAATGTTTGAATTAGACAGGAAATACGGATGAAACGAAATTATCAGCTTTGACAGGAATTGGAAGAGAAAAGTTCCAAAAATCAATACCGAAAGAGGATAAACTCTGAGCTAAAATCAAAGTTGAGAAAATAACAGAAATTAATGACTTCATATACTGTGTAGCCTTTGTTACTGAATAAAATTTTGAAAATAAATGTAGAGCTAAAAAAAAGTATTTAAAACCCATGGTGGAAAAGGGGTCTTGAGAAATTAAATTAAGCGGATCAAAAAATAATCATGGAAGAAAAAAAAAATTATAAGTGAAAACGAGGGAGGTGAGGGAAAGATATGAGAATGCGTTTCAAAGAAAGAGCAATATTTGAAACAGAAGGTTTAACGGCAGCCAAAATAATGCCGAGATAAGAAAAAAATAATAAAGCAAAATCCGTTTAAAATACTAGATACAAACGAATGAATAGGAATCAACAGAACAATTAGATTAGAAAATAATGGAATGGATTTCTACAGAAGATTAATAATGCAGAAGGATATCAAGAGAGTAAAATACCAAACGCTTGATTAGCAACGAACTTTTGATCAGATATTATGAGTTTGGAGGCCCAGAACCGTTGTGAAAATTATTGGCTACGGGAGTTTAAAGGTGTAACGAAAAATAGGTCAACGCGAGAGAATGTAAATGTTCTCTTGCTTTGAGGAAATGTTAGGGAAAATGAAAAGATGCTTGAAAATGTATGATAGTGGAAACCTTGACCAGGTGATATCCAGGGATTCAGGTTTTAATGTTGCACACAGTTATATACAATTATTTCTTACAGACAGTGTAGAAAATGGAATACTAATATGGATGATGTATCGAAGGATAGTGAAGGATAACGAAAAGGGGAGGGAAGAGAGTTATTGTACTCATATATATGCTTATTTTAGCGAATTGGTCTCATATTAAAAGATTACATACCTTTCTGAAAGGGAAAGTATTGCAGAAGGGCAAGGAGAGTGCTGGAAAACGAAGGGGAAGAGCTGACGTGTTTTGTATTCATAGAACATTACTAGGTGAGGTTAGGATAAGGATGAATAGCGTAGCTAATAGGTGGATTTACTACAAAAAATGCGCGGTAGTGAATCACAGTTTTCACTTCCAAACTATTTATATATTCTTGTGCCTATGAGAGGATAATCATGCTTTTGCTTTAGAAAAAAAAGTGATGGCATTGTGGCAAGAAGAACTAAAGAGGGGAAGTGGTCTCCTGTGAAATGTGAATATCCAGAGAAGAATATTGCAGGGACATTCGTTCTCTCCTTAAGAATCGAGATGGCATTAAGATCTTCGGCAAGCTGGTTGCGAAAAATCAACATGCTGCAAGTGATTTTTCTAAGAACGGTGAGACAATATACTATCTGCTGTATATGAATGATATTAAATTATATATCAGCCATGTAGATGATGATAAATCTCTTGTTCAATCTGGAAAGAGAAAGAGTTGCAAGGTTATTAGTAGTCAGATTAGATTCGATAATTGATCAGAATAAATTATGACTTGAAATCGAAAGATTAAACGTGGTAGGATAAAGATACTACACGACAATACTGTTGAAATTCTGTGGAAGATACAAATGCCTAAGTACCCAACGTAATGATAAAATAAAGGGAAAAGAAAATACAAGTCTCCAGGGGGTAAAGAGCAGAGATAAAAAGCTACTTAAAACAAAAATAAGTGGAGGAAGTATTGTTGATAGAAGTGGCTCGTTAAGTTGTGAATTTATATTCCTCTAATGTCGGTCATTTAGACTCTCATCATTTTGGAGTCGATAGAATAAAGTACGAGTCAAATACTCAGATCGATATTAGCCAGTTTCATTCTATCAGTTTTGAAATTTTTTGTTTATTTAAGAAACCAACATCTTGAAGGTAATCGATATTTAGGTCATAGTAACGTTAAGATAATATTCTGCACCTTTCTTTAAAATGACAAAGATAGAATAAGTGAATTAGTTAAAACAACTAGGAGGCTGCTCACAATCTGTATCGCACACATCCGAAATTTAATATCGAGTGGTTCTATTTACTGAGAAAAGCGGAAGTTTGTTAAATGTGAATGTGCTGGTATTGAAGAAAATATATTTTTTTTTAACGCAATGAAGAACGACAGATGATATAATTGGGAAGAGAAAGAGTTACACGGACATTGGTTGAAGCTGAGAGACGGAATTTTGCACTTAAAAGTGAATTGATACGACCGCGCAGAAACAATTTCTTAAAACGATTTTCATCAAAAGAAAGGTTATTAAATCTCATTCGGCCTGCAAAGACAAAAAGAGAACGTACATAGCTTAATATTAGGATGGTGATTTCAATTCCTGGAACTAGTGACGCGTTTTTGGTTTTTGAGCAAAACACTTCATTTCACTAGATTTCAGTTCATTTGATCCAGTTAATTCAGATGGCATAAGTAAATAAACTTCTGATGGACAGGTGACCTGCACAGTGTTTGGGAAATGTATAGGCCAGATTAGACAGGAAACCGGCTCTATGTGTTTATATTATCTTTTCATTTTTTATGCTGTAAGGAACAATAGATGAAATAATGGTGACAAATTATTGGGCACAAAGCCAACAGATTTTGAGAGAAGCAAGAAGTCGATAACATCGACTCCATTACTTGGGCCAACAGATTTTGAGAGGAGCAAGAAGTTGATAACATCGATTCCATTACTTGGGCCAGTACTTGGGTGAACTCAGAAAAGATGAAAAGCAAAGTTGGACTAGACGGAATTTGAGCTCCGAATTTAAAAACGTGCAATCGATTCTGCGTGCCAACGATTCTGCTGGCTCACTGTTTACACGAACCGAAATAACATTTGACATCGAAGCGAGTTCGCTAAGCTAGCACAAAGTTTATAAACGCAATAATGTTATGTCGTTAGTACAATCCATTAAGCTGATAGCTAGCCATGTCTGCAAATGTTAAAGGGGACATAGCTGTATGACTATCAGAAAGTGTCTATCGGGGTGAATGAAAATACAGGATTTATATAGCGACAAAACAAAGAAAGATGTCTGATTTTTTTTTTTATCTTATTAATTCCTGTGTGAATATGTAATGGATATCAAGAAATCCGAAAATTTTGAAAAAAAATCAGAATCTATTAAGATAAATGAAGAGCCCAAGTGTAAAAACGGTTTCCATGGTAATTTGTGCACTAGGTTCGAATCTTGGACATCACCCTAGGAAATTGCAAGGTATTAGAATTGAAACATGAATTGTTAAGTGTCATATTTATTCTATAACTAACTTAAATGTGATTGTTGAAAATTGTCATCACCGAAACATGGGATAAAATCTCTGTAAATAAATCAGTTTATAAAAATGTTGATAAAGCAATGAGAGCAACGACACAAACAACGACGACGGCAATAGCAGTAACAACAACAATAACGAAGACGATGACGATAATGATGAGGATGCTAATAATGAGGATGCTAATGATGATAATGATGTTGAAAATTTTCATCAAAGTTGCATCAAATTATTTACAAGTTTTTACATCAACAGATTTTAATGAACTGACACTTGCATGAAATATGAATATGCTCGTAACGTAAATAGTTTTGTTCATTTAGCAGGAATCTATGCTCTGTAAAGAAACTAACGACAATTTCAGCTTTTCATATTCTTACCTAATCTGAATATTTCAAACACCGGACATATTCAAGTATGAAAATATCTCGCACTCAAATTAATTTTGACTGAATCAACAATGCTTTATTTATTATTTTCTCTCAAGTGTTCAGAAATGAAATATATTTAGCTGTGGACTGAATATATTTGTATATTGATTTTTGATCTCAAGTAAATTGAATATGCTACTAAGCTAAAATAGCTTCAATTTCACAAAGCCCGATATTATAGTTTTTCCTAGAATATACGAGGATTTGTATATTTATTCTTAAGATGTTCCAACAGATTCGAATAAGAATATGTTAATCGGTCCTGTGTTTTCTCACAGGAGAACAACACCTAGATTTATGATAAATATATGTTCATAAAAAAATCGAATCAATAGCGCGAAAGTCTCTGAGACATGCAGCGTTTTGAAATCATTGGGTTTTGTCAACTAGAGGCACGCCGGTCTAATGAATCTAAGAAGAGACGAAGCTCTTGTTCGCTGACCCGTATCAAAAGCTGAGGCTGTCGTGGCTATTCGCATTTCCGCCCGATTAAAATGATTATAAAATATGCTCAAGGGAACGCGGTCCGCTATACACGGCATCTTAAATGATTCAGCATTGCGCAGGGTGAAAGGAAATCTACCACTCACAAACACATGTAGTCAGCCAGACAGGTTATTGAGCAATTTCTGATACTATTCATTTACAATTGTTGGCACACCGTCGCTTACGACGACGAGGGTTCCAGTTGATCCGATCAACAGAACAGTCTGCTCGTGAAATTAACGTGCAAGTGGCTGAGCACTCCACAGACACGTGTAGCCTTAACGTAGTTCTCGGGGATATTCAGCGTGACAGAGTGTGACAAGGCTGGCCCTTTGAATTACAGGCACAACAGAAACAGGAAGTAAGAGTGAGAGAAAGTTGTGGTGGAAGAGTACAGCAGGGTTCGCCACCATCCCCTGCTGGAGCCTCGTGGAGCTTTAGGTGTTTTCGCTGAATGAACACTCAGAACGACCGGTCTGGGAATCGAAACAGCGATCCTATGACCGCGAGTCCGGTGCCCTAACCACTGGCCTCCACTTTCATTTACAATATTCAAATTGCATCAGACATTTTCTGAACGATCCAATGAAGCACACAGTAGAGTCGAACCTGGAAACCCGTGACTAGGAATGGAATTTTTAACCGAACAGTTCTGTCTGCACTTAATGTTATAAAATTTGAAATCTTTTCACGGTCTGCATTCAACGAAAATCTTGCGTTCTCTGAAAAAAAGTCACTTTTTCGTCGTTATTCCTGTTTTGTAAAATATTTGAACTTGCCTTTAAATGAAAGTTTCCTCCCATTCATTTCATTCATTTCGCTCTATTGAAATACTAATAAAAGTCACAATACATCAAATTAGTCATGAATTAAAGTAATGATTTTAAAATGTAACACTTCCTGCTAGTGCTAAGTGAATATGCATATCATGATATCTTATTCGCGAGGATAGTCATTCTCATGAACAATACCTAAGTATTAAAAACAATTTATATGTAACCTCTGGTGGTAAATGCCATTAGATTTATTCTAAAAACGTCAACAAATGATTATATAGAACTTGTGTATTTTAGAGGACATTATCATCACTCCCAAAGACATCAAAGTTTGAGATTCATACTTAGGTGTACACAAATTTCCTACAATATAAAAAAAGAATAAGACACGCGCGCGCATATATATA
>NC_068981.1:11392939-11402228 GCF_001194135.2 Octopus bimaculoides | reverse complement strand
TATATATATGTATGTATATATATATATATAATTATATCTGACTACTTATATATATACGTATACTTACAACATGATGAAATAAATACTTCCTCAATCCTTCAATATTGTTATTGAAGAATTAGAAAATATATCGCTCACCAGTAATGCCTTCATATTATTTCGATTCTGCAATTTTTACCAAATATTAAAACTGCCGTGATTTTAATTTTATTTTCGCATTATATTGAAATTTAATACCAGTTTTATGAAGAGAAAAGAAATATATAAATTTTAATAAATGAAGCAAAGTAGGTCTCTCCATAAATAAAATTCATAGAGACATATTAAATGGAGCGAAGGATATTGTAAGGATTTTAGCAAGCTTCTTTTTGCTTTATGATTTATTTGTTTAAGGTACATCTGCCTTTGGAATTTTAGCTATTTTTTTTTTAATGGTGTCGTGAAAAGAGAAGGCCATCTTAATCTTGAAGCTTTGTTTGCAGGACAAATTCCATGGGAATAAAGTATATGGTCATTTTGCGGGAAGAGGATTAAGTGGACCTTTTATTGTTGGATCTAGGATGTGAAACTTCGTAAAAAGGGATGAGATAATTATGGCGACGGATTCATCTTAGGGTTTTCTGTGGAATCGATAAGAATTGAGCAAAATACATTGGTGGCTATAATTTCAATAGTTACATGATTATATCAGTTTTCCTGTATGCATGTATTTTATCTTGATTTTGACTTTAAAGATTATCGTTCATATCTGTCGAAAGAACAAGATTCTTTGATTGTATGCGTGTACTTTCAAGGTGATGGGGAGGCTCCATAGAGATGAATAAACTCTGTACATGCCTTGAAGAAAGCAAGTTTAGCTTAAGCTGACACTAAAAACATTTCATTTTCAAAACGTTTGAGAGTGGACACAGGTTTTCCAGTTTAGTTAGTTATGTGTAAGGAACTAATTCTTATTTGCAGCAACATATATTCCAAACTACTTGAAGACACGGCGCTCCTTCATTAGCGTGCCCTTCATCGAATGAAGTGTCAGGTAGCATTCATCTTCCGTCATAATCAAATGGTCAGTTTTCTTTGCTAAATAACTATATCTGTGTGTGTTTGTGAGTGTATGTGTGTG
This sequence comes from Octopus bimaculoides, assembly GCF_001194135.2. Lineage (NCBI taxonomy): Eukaryota > Metazoa > Mollusca > Cephalopoda > Octopoda > Octopodidae > Octopus > Octopus bimaculoides. The sequence continues at coordinate 11,401,108 of NC_068981.1, read as the reverse complement.
TGTGTATGTGTGCGTGTGTGTGTGTGTGTGTGTGTGTGTGTGTAGCCCTGATCATGATCATCAATGTATGTTTATATGTATGCTTGCGCACACACACACACACACATATATATATATATATATATGTGTGTGTGTGTGTGTGTGTGTATATATATATATACATAATGCATATATATATATATATATATATATATATATACTCTGTTGTGTCTGGAGAGAATCATTTTCTTTTTGTGCCTTATAATTGTACACACTCACTGGTAAAATTTCCACTCATTTCTTATTTTTGTTTTCCTAAAACTATTGAAAATGTTGCAAGATAAAACGAAAAGTTTAGGAAAATTAAAATAGGAAATAAGTGAAAATTGAATCGTGAGTCTGTTAAATATTAAGGCACAAAAAAGAAGATGATTCACCAGAGACACAACCGTATAAGCGTCAACACACGAACTCACATAACGAATCTTGCAAACCAAATCCAAAAACGAAATATATATATACACGCAGGCATGTTCGCGGTTCATGTATGTAGGTATCTTCGTTGACTGCGCCAGTGGAATACGCAACGTCGGGATGGAAGTAGGGAATATTCACATTTGTAAGTAAGAACCTGTGTGTGTTTGTGTGTGTGTGTGTGTGTGTGTGTGTGTGTGTGTGTGTGTGTGTGAGTGTGTGTGAGTGTGTGTGTGTGTGTGTGTGTGTGTGTGTGTGTGTGTTTGTGTTTGTACGCACCTTTGCACATGAATATGTCTGCATGTCTCTGTCTCTTTATGTCTTTTTATGTTCATGTCTTTCTGTGTAGATTTCCAGAGAAGTATGAAAATCACGATCGAATGTATCTTTTATCTTTTATCTTTGACATGTTTCAGACATCTGACTGGGGCACCAAGGTTTAGTAAGATCAAATTGACCCCATTATTTGATATTTAGTCTGGCGTCTAAATTATACGTTTCTTTTGCCAAAGCACTAGATTACAGGACATGAACAAATCAACACCTTTAGTCAAGCACTGGAACGACAAACGCCAACATAAATGAACCGTATACGCTGACTAACACCACCAGACACAAACACATCATATTTACATATACGCACATACGAGAGGCTTCTACGCAGTTTTTATCTATCAAATTTAATTACATGGCAGTATACTGGAATAGAAGACACGTCCCCAAATTGAGGTGAATTGGAACTGAACCCGAAAATATAAAGTTGGAAATGTAACTTCATCATACAACCATTACGCACAGAATACTGTAGTTAGTAATTGATAAACTGCTGACATTATTTTTAAAGTTGTTTGAAAATAGAATTTCAATACATTTATAGTTAATACATCATAAATATGTGGATCAGATGTGACCCGTGTTAAAATATTGGTCTGCACATAGTACATTATGTTGCAGCAGTATTATCAGCAGTGTTCTTTGGTTTGAAGAGTTAAACACTTTAAGTTTACTAAGTTGTTAAGAAGCTGCCTAATAATAATTCCTGACATATGCTTTCAGTGTCTGACTATTAATCGATACGTCGACATGATATTTATGTAATCTTTCTTAATTAAAAAGTCATTTGGTAACTTAATGTTGATCATGCGAGAAATAGAAATATAGTTAAATTTACTGGAATTCACGATCAGGCGGAAGCTTAATTGAAAACGTTCAAAGCTAAGCATTCTGTTGAAGAATAAAACCTAGTTTCTTCTTTCCTTCAACCTAAAAATAATCAAACCTTGATTATTAAAGTAGGAGTCCTCATCGATTTTTAATATTTATTGTCTAATGTATTCTCATTATGCTAGAATGATGTGAAGCGTTTCTCTGCTATTGGCATCTCACTCTCCCAATGATATCCATTTCAAATTTGGCACAAGGCAAACAAGTTCGAGTGGGGAAGGGGGCATTCAATTACATAGACACCAATACTCGACTGGTACTTATTTTATAGACTCCGAAAATATGAATGGCAAAGTCGACCTCGGCGGAATTTGAACTCACAACTCAAACACGCATAATATGGCGCTAAGTATTTTACCATGGATGCTAATGATCCTACAAACTCGACGCCTTACGTTTCCCTGTAATATTCCCTACAAAATCAAGGCAGCGAGCTAGCAGAAACGTTTGTACGCCGACCGAAATGCTTTGCGTATTTCGTCTGCCGTTACGTTCTCAGTTCAAATTCTGCCGAGGTCGACTTTGCCTTTCATCCTTTCGGAGTCGATAATTTAAGTACCAGTTACGCACTGGGGTCGCTTTAATCGACTTAATCCCTTTGTCTGTCCTTGTTTGCCCCCTCTATGTGGCCCCCCTCTATGTGGGCAATAAAGAAATAAGAAACGTTAGCACGCCGGGCGAAGTGCTTAACGGTATTTAGTCTGTCTTTACGTTCTGAGTTCAAATTCCGCCGAGGTCAACTTTGCCTTTCATCCTTTCGGGGTCGATAAATTCTAATCGACTGGCCACATACCCAAAAATTTCAGGCCTTGTGCCTACAGTAGAAAAGAATTTTCATTACAAAATCATATATTAAAAAGAAATATTTTGAGACACTTCATGCTTTTTCCCAAATGAAAACTATTCTCCAGTTATGATACAATAGTTATAAATTTCACGTAAACATCGTACCATATGTTTTTCAAGTTAAATTTATAATCATATTAATTGCAAATATTTTCCCGCGATGATTTCCAGTTCGTTTTCAAAATATTTGATTCATTATGTCCTATAATTTAATACATTTGGAAGCCATATTATGTACTGTGATGGATTCTATATACTAAGTAGTTACAGAAAGACAGAAGATCTATAGCTTTGAAAGTTAGTGTTTACATTAATATTTTGATACTCCTTCAATTGAAAACTGTTTGTTATCTTTGTTTGAAATATTAACATATATCTAATCTGGTACTCTTTGTACATGACATTGAAAGAATTACACTAGTTGGAAGGGTGAAACTAATTTATTTCCCTAGGCGCTATATATATATATATATATATATATATATATATATATATATATATATATATATATATATACATGCAAGCATATAAACACATACATACGTACGTACTTAAGTGGAAATACATACGGAAGTGAATACATACATACATGATATATATCTACTGATGAGGCATGATGTTTTAGCTAGGACACTGTATAACGAGATATGTCGGGAGGATAACTCCAAGGACAAAGAAATAAAAACTCACACTGCGGTAGACGCCATAGCCGCTCATAATTAAATGGAGTACTGGTGGGATGTCCCAGTGAAAACCTCAATAAAATATATACAAAATAGTCCTGATTTCGTGGCTTTAGATAGAGAAGAGAAACTATGGCCAGTTGTGGTAATCAGCTACCCAGCTGATGGTAACATAAGTCTAAAGATCTGCGAAAAAGAAAATGCGCTGAACTATTGAGAAATCTGCAGTTCCTAATTCCAAATTACAAGTTCAGGTTTATACCTGTAATTATTGTAGCTCTGGTATCTTGAGAAATTAGGCTTCTCAAAACCAGAAATGCAAAAGCTGATTCGAAGACTACAGATCCAAGCCATCACTGGAACTATAAAAATCTGTAAAACTTTGCAGAAGTTTATCATTTAAGTATACATGATTATGTCTAGACATACAGCTATATGCATGACAATACATGCATAAAGAAAAACGTACAAATTTGGACATATACAAACATACATACAAACATACATACATACATCCATGCATACATACATACATAAATACACACATATATTCAATGCTTAAATATGCAACTGTATGCATGAGAATATATACATAAACATACAAATCTGCACAGCACATAAATACATGAATCTAGACATGAAAATATATACATAAAAACGCATCCATAAAACAAATATACACATCTGCGCATACACTAACACCAAATACTGCACACACACACATATGCACAAATACCTAGATGATGTTGATAAAAGTTCCAATGAAGGAGCCTTGAATCTATGTGAGAGTCCGGCCCTTTCTCTATTGACAAGAAATACAGAAATGAAACTGATTGATAACATACATACATACATACATACATACATACATATATACATACATACATACCAAAAAAAAACTTTAAGTGATGTTCAAATTCCAATGAAGGAGACTTGGATATTGGTTAAAAACCGAACCTTTACCTGTTAGCAAGAAATGTTGAAATAAAACTAAATAATGGCATACATTCTATGTTTAGCTTCTGCTTGAAAGATTTTAGTCATCATGACGTATTTGTTTTAAATTTATTCATTTCTCTGTTTACCGATAATGTCTATATATTCACGCATTTTGCAATCCCATATTATGCTAAGTTTACTTAATTATACATCCTGCTGCCTACCACCCAACTCCGTTTCCTTGATGCCTGTTATCTCAGCCTCCTATATTTTTTGTTGGCTTCTTTGATGACAGTAGTCAGTTTATTATTTTTGTCCCTATTTTGTAGTCTTTTACATTCGTTTTTTATTTATCTATTACTAGACATTTTCTAATCCTTCACTAGATATTCTATTACAGAAAATTTAGTAGCAGATGACGGCTGTTTACTGTATCTATAATTTATATATTTCTATTAGGTTTTCTTGTGGGTTATTTTCACGTACGACATTACGTGTATTGTTATTTCTTTTAATCTCCAGTGATATCCACTATTCGAATCAGTCATCTGTAGCAAAACTGACACATTGCTACCTATTAATTTATAATTGTATGGAAGCATACTTTAAGTGTTAGGTCAATGTTTATATTATTATTTCATAAATACATCCGACACCATTTCGTTCTGAGTTCAAATGTTAGCGAAATCGACTTTGCTTTTTAACCTTTCGAAGTCGACAAAACAAGTACCGATTGAACATTGCACACCGGGTCTATATGCTCGACTTGCTGCCTCCTAAAACATCAGACCTTGTGCCAGAATTTGAAGCAACTAATATTTCATAAACATTTCTAACATTCCTGTATTATACTCTGCGCAGTCCTGAAGTATTCCTCATATTTTTCTTAATACCCAACATATCAATTATTGTTGCAGAAGTTTTTTTTTTTTTCCTGTACATATCTTACATCCTGTTTATTCCTATTCTGCGCTGTGTATACTTTAATAGTTTTCCAACTAATTTTCATCCAATGATTTGGTCAGAAAATATCGAGATGTCTATCAGAATATAGAGATTTTCATTCCTGTCATTGATAATGATATCAGAACCATTCGATTTGATCTTCTTGTCATTCTTGGCAGGCCTTTGATAGATTATCGTAGCTACGTCACTTTCACATACTTAGTATTAAAGATAATTGTACAACATCCTCTCAGGCTTCATGTTTGATATTGAGTAATGTTTATAACGACGTCAACATCGCTTACCCTTCATATCATAATACATTAACTTAATCTTCCCATTTGTCATTTTTGCTTATTTTATTGAATTTTTTACTTGTTTAACTCGTTGTACTGCAGCCATGCTGGAGCTGTGCCGTATAGGTTTAATGAGAACAACGGACCTCAGTATTCATTTTAAAAGACTTTTTTTTTCCATAAATGCTAATTCTTTTTTCTTTATATTTTGTATTTGATTGTATTTACCGTTTTTGCTGTATATTGCCTCGTCGTATCGAAGAAAATATTTAGTTTTGTCGTGAAAATTTGCGAAGAAAAAACACAGTCTGCATCCTCACAACAAACAGTAAGGCTGTTCCCAATAAACTTCCTCATGCGATTATTCTAAGAATCTGAGTTTAGCTTTGTTGATACTTCAACGTTGGATTCTTGTCATACTTGCTCACATTAGTTTTTATTCAGTTTTGTCTTCTCCTGAACAATCGCGGCCTTCAAGTGAAATATGATATTGTTAGAATGCCGATTTGTCTCTCATTCCGCAACGTTTGACTCATAGTAGTCCAAGCGATTCAAATCTAACGAGTTTGGGGGTCACTAGTTCGCTGTTGCATGATCTCGTAAATATTGACGGACAACTATTCTTGGGTTATATGTGCTACGTGAAACCGAGCTGAGTTTTGTGGAAAGACGTGTAATCTCCTACCACCTAATTCATTCATGCATAGTCCAACAACGGACTGCCATACCTCAACGTATCCAGCAGCATTGATTGTAAAACCTTGTGCAAAGATATTAGTATCGCATGATCTTCGTTAGTGAACACTCCTAAAACCATCATAGTTACTGAAAACATAATTTGCATCACACTAGGAACACCAGGAGGATCTGCACACAACCATTTGTAATTTCATCTTTTAGATTTTATTCTTGGTCAAAGTGTCTTTCATCAGAGAATAACCGAATCATGCCATGTTGGTAAAATCTTTTAACCTTGTTAAGCAACCGCTTGATGTGGATCGGGCGAGCTTTCTGTGTCTTTACTTATATGAATTGACCTTTCTCTCGGTATTTACGGCTTCCATTGGAATTTCTCGTGCACCACTGTTTTGACAGACCTGTCTTACACTTGTAGATTTTTTGTGATAGTTCCGATTGATTTTTCTACAATCGTGCTGATTAAAATTGTAGTGCCCTTACAGCGGACCACCTTAAAGAGTTACTTTAATGATGTAGTTGGAGCATTGCCACGGCATCCAATTTCATACTAACTTTTTATTAAAATGATATTGTGACATTTAGAAAGCTGACTATCTCTAAACTGCTTTGTTCCGCACCTGTGGCAATGAAATAAATTAATTTGTGTTCATTTCTTATGTTGAAAGATTATCCACCAAAGATATCTGAGAGAAATAAAAACTATTTTGATTAGCTTTACACACACACACACACACACACACACACACACACGCACACACACGCACACACACACACACACACATTTATATATATATATATATATATATATATACATTTGCGCGCTCGGTGGTTATCGGTGTAGTAACAACGAGCAGCGATATGAAATCACACAAAATCGTGAACGAGCCTTGTGTAAGACAGACCCAGAGTGATAGACCTCTAGTATTTCAGGTTCTCCATATCAGAAATAAAACACTAGTTTAAAATTTCCGCAGCGGCCCGGTATGCGGTAGTCGGATCGTAAACCGTTTTGCTCCGCGAACTCATTGTCGCGTTTCCTCCTTGACCACGCATCGGCGGCGGCTGCAGACGCGTATACGAACGGCCGTCGACCAGACGAGCCCCGAGCGCTTCCCGGCTGCCGGCAGCCGATTCTACTTCTCGCTCCTCGCGTGGACTATGCATGAATGAATACATATATACATATACGCATACATATATCTTTGCATATGTACATATTTTATAACCTCAGATATCTAAAAGGATACTTGTACCTCACCATGAAAAGATATCTTTCATCTTTTTTTCTACTATCCTGACTATTACTCTATCGCTCTGCTTTGTTAGAGATTGATCATTTCTCTGAAGGGTTCTCAGTTGGGTTTTCCACTCCTCACAGAAAGTTCGAATCAGCATTAGTTGTACAGGTGCAAAGGGTGTCACATGTGCTCAATAACACAACGCAACACCCGGTAGTAGCACCATACCTATTTCCAGGCTTGCGTTTGGGCATCGTGGGTGAATACGTAATTGAAGAATGGTTACAGTAGGACAAGAATGGTTACAGTAGGACAAGAATGGTTACAGTAGGACATTTAATTTTTAATCACCATGATTGTTACGACACAATATAGTTTCCATGTGTTGAGGTACTTGATTATGAAGCTGTTTCCCCGCATTATGAGATCAAGTTGTGTTTCGTCAGGCGATATGGTAATAGTGTACCCGTCAATTTAAAATCCTCGGCTTCAAGAACATCCCATCTGTTTGACGAGACCTGACAGAATTTCTTACTCTGAAATTGCTGGCCTTGCGCCAAATTTTGAATCAACATAATATAAAAACTTGTTTTTCAAAATACGCTGTTTGTTACTTGAACAATTTCATATCGACTATTTTTTTAACATTTTACTATATATGTCGACGTGTGGAATTATATCTTTCTTTGGCTTTACTGGAGATAACCTTAGTAATTCCTCCGAGTAATTTATTCTCTAATATATCTGGATAACTTTCTATAAAAATATATTTTCGATTAACAAGAATGTGACACTTTTATATGCAAAGTAATCGGTGAAATTTATTTCCATACACGAGGATATGTA
>NC_068981.1:11386593-11392205 GCF_001194135.2 Octopus bimaculoides | reverse complement strand
TATATATATATATATATATATATATTGTTGTATTTTGGGATGGTCATTCTATTTTGCCAAATAAACACACACACTATGTATTCGTTCTTCACTCGTTTATTACTGTTCTTATTCTAACTCATGTCCATTCTCTTCCTCTATGATGTGTATCCTTATATGCGCATGCGTGTGTGTTTGTGTCTGTGTACATGTTTGTTTATTTGTGTGTGTGTGTGTCATTGTTTTTAGTAGCACTTGAAAACAGCAGTTCTTGTAACCCATTGTGTTTGTGTTCGCCCATGCTTCTGCCATCGCAGCAGTTGCTGTTGTTGCCATTTTCTTACACCTGTTGCTGTTGTTGTTAGTCATGCTGTTGATAATGTCGCTGCCGTCTGTGAAGTTACCGTATGTGTATTCGTGTGCGCATATGGGTCCGCTTCCTATACTGTTTGTATCCATGTCCCTTATACGGTTTTTTATGTCTATTTTTTTTTATATTTATCATATGTAGATGCATATATGTCTATTGTATGTGTATTAAGCTGTTCGTATCTGTTTTTCTTTTGTCCTTTCAGTCTTTAGTCGTCATGATGTGTGGTATGGTGGTTGGTGTTATTGTTTCATTCGTGTTTTCTGTTGAGGCTCAGTCTGTCTACAGCTATGTGTGTAGCCTCTGTGATTTGTCTAAGTGTCGTGTCAGTTCTATGCATTGATAATACTTTGACTTCTATGCTATAGACTGAGCTTCTATTTCTGCTTTAGCATAATGGGAGTGAATGATACGGACCTTATTGTTCTTGATTTCTAACTCGTAGCCCAAATTTGGGGTGCTTGTTAGGGTAGTCTATCGTTACTTTGGTACACTGCGGGATGGAATTAGCTGTTTGCTGGATGCTCATAGTGTTACCTATCATCAACATTGTCTTGTAGGGGTGCTTTGGCTACTATGTCGAAATCATCCACATAGCAGGAGGACATGCTTAGGGTTATGAAGTTCTGTGCTAATTTCGCTTTGAACCTCTTATCCCACCATACCATAAATAGGTTAGCGGTATCACCAGCGATACTGACACCAAAGGCTGCAAATTCCTTTTGGGCGTATATCTTGTGTTTAAACTAAAATCGCAGTAAAGTCCGTTCGAACAGAACAGCCATGTTGAAGTGGCTATGAACATTATTTGCTAGTACAACTATTGCGACCATCTCTTAGGGAGATTTTAGAAGTAGCTTTTTGCACTTGCTGCAAGACCATAGACTGTGTGTCGCTTGAATTTATATTTATTGTGAGCAGAATTGAGCTACTGCCATCTCTAACAGACGAGATGTCCAGTACTGAAGAGAGGCAGAAATAACCCAAGACCAAGTTGTTATGCTGGTCCCGTCGCTAGAATGTGGCAGGGGTTCGTTTCCTTGCTCACAATATATCCGATGCAGCTGCGCATCGTTAACCAGGTAGAGGAGATGCCCTCTTAGGGTTAAAAGTTCCGTTCGAACGGAACAGCCATGCTGAAGTGGCTACGAAAATTACTATATATGTATGTATATATATATATGTGTGTGTGTGTGTGTGTGTGTGTGTGTGTGTGTGTGAATTAAATTATATATAGTGAGAATTTACAAAAAAAAAAGACGAAGACAGGTGTGTAAACAACAAACAGATGTATTAGTTTAACGTTCGGGAAGTGAGAAAGTCTCTTACGTCTCGAGCCTATGCTCTTCGACAGAAAGGAACACAGAAATAAACAGGGAAATAAAATCGAAAAAGGTTCAGTGGCTAGCGATCTATCATGGTGAATGCCGGACAGAGGGGTCACACAAATTATATATACCTTGTTATGTTAGAAATAAATAGTATAGTATTGCTCCTGAGAGTTTTAACTGAATGTCACCAATGTATCTTTAACGTGTACAGAAAATATCTTTGTTTCCTCTGAAACATATACTAAGGTATATCAAACACACTGTCGAGTGGTCAGTTGTTTTACTGTTCTCATATAAAAGCATGAAAAGGATAAACGTAACGTTAGTGCTCAACAATAAATATTACGACGAATCTACTCACACTTCATGTAGTGAGGTTAGTCACTGCGAAAGTCGACATGAAAATTGCTTTTTTTTTTCTATTTTTTTATTTTTATCAAATATATACAATGCGATTTTTGATGAACCTTATATCGCAAGCACACTTCTACAGTGTACATTCCTGAAATATACAAATTTCCATTGATTTACATACAAAGAAGTATGATTGAACTTAGTGATTCCCATTCGTTTCCTTACAAATTCTAATTCAAATTCAGTTATTGCTCTGGACTTTTACAATGTAACATGTTATATCTTCTTCTGCATCAATATGGGAGTACAGTGTATTGGAGAAATCAGTTGAGAGTCAGACACAATTCTTTGCGATAAATATTTCACACCGAAGTCTTAATCCCAGGACAATTATATTTACTTTCACCCTTCTATCGCTCGGGAAACTAAATACATTCAATGTAATGCAGGCGATTGTCGATAATACATCTCACTCAACCGTGAGACGCAGTGCCTTTAAAGAAATATATTATTATTATTATTATTATTATTATTATTATTATCATCATCATTACCATCATCATCATCATCATCATCATTATAATCATCATCATCATTATTATTATTATTATCATTATTATTATTATTATTATTATTATTATTATTCAGTAGTTTTATTTTTATAACGTGCTTTCACTTCACTACCGAGCGCAGCTCTGTGCGCCTTGGGTATGTGCTGTGGTTTGCTGTGGTGCTCTTATGTTTACTGTATTGAAAGTGTTTTGCGTAGAATGTGTGCAGTACCCAGTAGTGCAATTTTCTGTATGTTATATATATTTGTAAGTCCTGGTGTTTTTGTTATGTATTTGTCTGAATATTTTTTTATTATACCTAAGGCACCTACTATGATAGGAATTGTTTCTGTTTTTAGATTCCACATTCGAGTTATCTCTATTTCCAGGTCTTTGTATTTTGAAAGTTTTTCCATTTCTTTTAGAGAAACGTTGTCATCTGCTGGTATTGAAACATCAATTAGAAGGCATTTTTTTCCTTCATGATCTTTGACAACTATATCTGGTCTATTTGCCTTAATTTCTCTATATGTGTGTATTGGCATATTATTATTATTATTATTATTATTATTATTATTATTATTATTATTATTATTATTATTATTATTAATGCGGCGAACTGGTAGAACTGCTATCCAATAGGACTGTTAGCATGTGAAGCAAAATGCTTTGCTATAATTGGTCCGTCTATAAATTCCCAGTTCGAATTATGCGGAGGTCGGCTTTGCTTTTCAACCTTCGAGATCGATAAAATAAGTACCATTTGAGCATTAAGGTCGATGTAATCGACTTTAATGTTCAACTGGTATTTATTTGCTGGTACTTAATTCTCCTATTATTCGTATTATTAATTGGATGCAGATTGGTTATTAATTGGATGCAGATTGGTTATTATACCTGATAAAATTGATGAGGGTAGCAGGTTACTACCTCTTTCCAGTGTTATAATAAGATTTTCTGTCTCTTTTATTAATTGCCCTTCTTTTTTTTTAAACTAAGTCCAGGTATATGTTCCATATACATCCTCAACGGGTTTTCAAAACTGATACGCAGAGGTTTCTTTTCAATGCGTTTAACATGATCTCTTTAAAATTCATTCTTGTCTTTTCTCCTTTTTCACACTTGATCACAAGATCTTTATTCACTTTACTAATTTATTTGTGCTGTTCTGTAAATATATTTTGTATTTTTTTTTCTATTTCCATACAATCCACAACAATTAAGCCTCTCCATGTACAACCGGCTAATATCAGCTTGATGGTGACCTGCTGGAACTAGGACCAAGCACTTCTTGTTGGCCGTGCACGATACCTTCACTGTTAACAGTTCTGGTCCCGGTAACGATGTTATGATCATTATTTGAAGTTAAGATCACTTATTTAGAAGTAGCATTTGTATGATTGTGCAATCACCCGTATTTTCCTCGTTACACCATTTAAATATAGGGTACTAACCAACGCTCAATGTAACCACACCTACACTCAGTTGCTCGATGACGACTGGGTCCACTCTGTTCATCCGTGGGGCACCCACCGGCGAGAGACCTTCACAAGATGTTCCAGCCTCATTCACGCCGTTCTCATTTCTATTTTTATTTGACATTTCAGCACTCATGACGAGGGTTGAGAATTTCAGGTTGCACATCCACCAGTATTTTTTCCCATGACACCATCACTTATAGGATCTCCACCCTAGGAAAGAGGATTTCTGTAAACCTGGTTTTATTTTTGGAGTTTCCGTTTCCTTTCATTATTTCCATGTCCTGTTATTATTATTATTATTATTATTATTATTATTATTATTATTATTATTATTATTATCATTATTATTATTATCATTATTATTATTGTTGCTGTTGTTGTTGTTGTTGTTGTTGTTATTATTATTATTATTATTATTATTATTATTGTTATTATTATTATCATTATCATTATTATTATCATTATTATTATTATTATCATCATCATCATTCTTCTTATTATTACTATGTCGCAATTGTATGATAATTTATTTAGTAGGCATTTCATCTTGACGGTTGGTTACAATAAGTCTCCTGAAATCCCAAGAATTCTTTTTATGATCCTTACAGAACATAGGATGGTACTTTTATGCAGGTCGACAATGCGTGTTTCACTTGCAATTCCTGAGTTTTGTCGATCTTTGCCTTTATCAGGTTTATTCCGTTCGTACTTGAACGGCTATAATTAGTTTTTCTGATTTTAGTTTCAATTTCCCGTCCGTCAACCAAAGCCAGCATTCTTTGCTTCCAACTCGATTTGTTGTATGAATTCGCCGTCGTGTTCCATTTCTTTACGTTTGCTTATTCTGTTGTTATTCATTTTCCCTTTGAATTCTTTAACTGACTCACTTACATTTTGTGTATCCTTGGATACTGAAACTATTTTGTCTTTACTCAGCATCACACAATTTTTAAGACCCAGTATTGCACTACCAACGGTTTCTATCACATATAGTAATCCTCAACGACATTCCCCTTCTTGGCAGATAGAGCCGGTCGATATTACATTTAGGATGAACTACGTTGTACACTGTTAAGAGCCTTTTAGTTCTTTTCTCCATGCCCTGCAGCTCCATATTTGTACATTTCACGACGGTTGCAGAGTTTTTCACTAATGGCATAGCCAATGTATTTATACCTTTAATAATGTGCCCCCCAAAAATTTGTATTATTATCATTATTATTATTATTATTATTATTATTATTATTATTATTATTATTATTATTGCGTAGTTACATCATGGCACTTTCAGATGAATGTACCATAGATGACTTTAGAAAGTAAATATACATACTTCGAGCCTCGCTGTAGAACACTCGTTTGATATTCTAATAATGTGTGTCTCTTCTACGCGGTATTATAAATGGCGTTCAGATCACCATCGAATAATTTCCCTAGGGAATTTGAGTTTTTTTTAACACGAATCATCAGTCTTTAATTAAACACTTATTTAAACTTGTGAAAAATGGTCGAGTTTTGAGAAAATTGTCACCTTTGTTGATTTCAC
>NC_068981.1:11384751-11386003 GCF_001194135.2 Octopus bimaculoides | reverse complement strand
ATATATATATATATACATATATATATATATATACATATATATATATATATATATATATTGGAGAAGACACCCATTTTCTCAGTGCTTTCACACATACGTTCGGGAAAAATGTGATAGTACAACTCCAAGCATTGAAATGAAATAACGAAACAATTTTGCATGAAGAAAGTGAACAATTGAACCCGTTTTATTAGCAATATATTTAGTTTAGAAGTAACACAAACACTAACGTACTTAATATATACACAAGCGAAACACATCTCCAGAAGACTTCTAAATCTCTTGCTACACTTCTGGACCGTCACCTTGTTTAAGTTGGTGAATCCTTGCCTTCAGATCATCTTTGGTGTTGCAAGAACTATAGTTGGTCTCTCGGTGAACTGCGCCCCACACATAATAACCAAGTAGTTTGTAGTCTGCAGGGCCGGGTGACCAGATGTTAGGGGTGATGTAGTCGCAGAAATTGTCTGACAGCCATGATTGGGTTCTCCTGCTTGTGTATAATGGTGCAAAGTCCCGTTACCAGAAACAGCGTCTTCCAGCAGTCACACTCTTGACCCACGGCAACACTACCCCCTCAAGGCACTTAATGTTGGCCTCCGTTTTGAGTCTGAATCCGTGTGAAAAGATGAATGGAGGCATAAAGTCGCTATCGCTAGTGATCACTACAAACACCATGATGTTTACTGGATGTTTCATTTTTATCACTCTTGGTACATATTCTCTGATTGCACTCTTCTCAGATTGACAGCCAAACGCTCTGAAATCTTCGTATTAGAACTTCCGGTGTGAATGGCCAGCAGTACAGGATGTCATTACCAAATTTCTGGCTGTATGAAATGCGTCATGGTGCTGTTTTTCTCACAAAAGCTGCCCATCCGACGACCATACTATACTATGTAGTCAACAAAATCCAAAACAAACAATGCGCATGGGAAAAATTAAAAATATAAAATGCCAACACTTTACGCATCGCATCATGTATATATAAGTTATGAGAGGTAATGGTGTCAATAACACCCAAAGGTATCAGGTAATGCTAAGTAAGTGCTATGGATCGACCATAGGTTTGGTGATTATGCGAATAAGGAGTCCAACGTAGGTCATATATCAGCATGTGCATATATAATGATTTTTTTTTTCAGAATCAGATAAAAAAAAACAAGGCTGTGAAGATTTTAGAACATTTATAAATAAACACAGCCTCTTTTTTATCTCATTCTGAAAAAAAATTCATATATATATATATATA
>NC_068981.1:11383110-11383937 GCF_001194135.2 Octopus bimaculoides | reverse complement strand
TATATATATATATATATATATATATATATATATATATATATATATGCATATGTATATATGTATACAACTTCTTTAGCTAGTAGACACATATACACGCATACGCGCACACACACATATACGCACAATTCTATACGTGTGTTTGTTTGTGTGTGTGTGTATGTGAATGTGTGTGTGTGCGCGCGAGTCTGTGTGAAAAATACCAATGATTATATTTTGCACGATATTAACCGTTACCCCATCTCACCACCAATTACCTCTACTAAAATGGCGTCGATATAATACTTGAACTTTAAATGATCGATTAAAAGGCAGCTTAACGTTTAATGTAGATAATTTTAGATGAGATGATTTATATATGCTTTTTGTTATGTTCTTCATGTTCTTGTTGTTTAACCCCTAGTCAGCTCAGATTCAGTGTACAAAAATTATGCATTTAGCTTGTCGAACGAATTGTTGCGACCTCAAAGATCTCGTGCTACAATGAAAGTCTTATTTTGCCCAGCTAATGAATAATAATACTCACTCCTATATACAGCAACAAAATTAAATTGGACGTAGTATTACAATAAAGATAATTTTGTGTTCTCTTCACTTAAGGTTGTATATCTCTATCCGTATATTCTTGTCGTTATACAATGCATTCCCTGTGGTTAAGTAAATTCAAGCATGTATTTAAGTGCATATGCGTTCAGAAACGAGATGATTGCAATTTAAATAAAAGCACTCCATGATATATATATATATATTTCAGCGTGCGGATGTTCCTTAATTAAAATATTGTAATGTAGATATATATATATATATATATATATATATATATATATATA
>NC_068981.1:11380369-11382993 GCF_001194135.2 Octopus bimaculoides | reverse complement strand
TATACAGGTTGTGGTGAATAAACTGTTGTCAAAAATAACGCAAAAATGAAAATAACACACATCTCATTTTAACAGATATATTTACCAAAATTACGTAAAAATATCATGAAATACTAAAGTATAAATTTATTCAATAAAATTGCCATTGACTTCAACCACGGCCTCCAACCACTCATGCTATCCCACAGAGTGCGCACGCTCCAGCATGAAGATTTTGTAAATAAAAGTGTCTTTCTTTTTCGAGCGCAGAGTAGACATCCGTCAGTCGCGCTAAACTAACTATAGAAAGACAGGCAATTTTTTGTTCACCTTTTCTAGAACCTCCTCGGCCTCCGGGTGAGCAATTCCTTCTCCAAATGGAGCTGCTCAGATACCCATGTAGCAGCCGAATACCTTCCGCTGTCTTGAGCGATAAGGAGACGATTTTATATGGGCCGCCTGCGTGCAGGTTGCTGACTACCCCCCAGGTCTGCATGCTTCACCACATTCCCATCGCCGCAGGACTTCCACATAAAAAATTAAATAAATTAAAAACGAACTAAAATATATATAAATATATACTAAAAATAAAGATACATATATACAAAAAATAAAATATATATATATATATAGGTGTAAAAAAGGGCATATCTAGCAGAGGTCAGCAATGCCTGTGCAGAGATTTAGGTCTAATAAAGCTTGCACGACACCTCATAGACCCTCTCCACTTTATTGAATTAAACAGAGACAAGCCACAGCAGGATGTCTGGTGCTAATGCGAGTCGCAGGCTAAGGGATGTGAGAGCGCCATGATCTCTAATACAAACCAAAGATCCTCCAAAATGTCCAGCGCCATTCCCTGCATATCTGGTTTTATATCAGAGTGACCTTCTCATAGAGACATGCTTCAACAGAAGCTAAAGGGTACCTCACCGCCAGTGATCTTTCAGCACGCCGGACACCATTCTTGAATTTCTGCGTACCCGTGCTATTGCTAGATAGCCGTTGAGCCTGCACTTGGTTCATCCGAGCTTTCAACAGATCTTGTTTTTAATCCCGCTGAGTTTCTAGCAACGCTCCTCACCAGCATAACCTCGTGGGGGTGCCAATTTATTCGCGGGCAACCCGACCATGCAACAGGTTGTACTGAATTCCATGTTACCAGTAGCACTTATGAGAGCCTCATAAGTGACCTGACATACATACATACATACATACATACATACATACATACATACATACATACATACGAGTCAGTTGAAAAGTTCATAAGCTGACCAAGACAGTGCCATGAAATGTGACCAAATGAGGTTTGTATTTCAACATAGTCTCACTTGCGGTGCAAAAACGTTTTCCATTTATGTTGCAGTGCTTGGATCCCATTTCGGAAGAAGCGTTCCTCCAACTTGTAAGTGAAAATAATCATCAACAGCAGATTTGACGTCATCATGGCTGCGATACTGATTCACAGCCTTTTTTTTTTCCTGTTGGGGAACAGATGAGGCCAAATCAGAACTGACAAGATCATCACCAGATTCAAAGCCACACTATCACATTCTAGCCATTGCAACCTAGGATTTGTGCGCTGGACAATTGTCTAGATGAAACAACAGCCCTTTGTCGGTTTTGCTGGTTGTTTATTCAGTATGTAGGTATAGTACATCTCTATTAATGATGTGGCACTTTTGATGATATTCAATAAGCACAATGCCTTTAGCTTCCCCAAAACTGAGGCCACCACGTTCCCTTGACTTTCTTTGGAGCAGGTGAGATGGTTTATGTTTACTGCATGAATTGTTTCTTTTCTCTTCCTCAAAGTGAGAAACACAACACTCATCCTGGGTTGGAGACAGGGAAAGAAACCCGTTGGATCTGCCTCAAACAATGTCAGATTTTCCCGTGATTTGTTTTCATCCTGGTGCGCAGTTAATTAGGTATCGGTAGACGTGGCACCCACCGAGCAGGAACCATTGTCATGTCAAGTTCATTGTGCAGAATATACTCAACCCTTTCACGTGATTGTCTGCCATTCATCACCATGCGGCAATACGATCAATGTTTTCTTCAGTAGTGGCAGTCAGATGAAGAACATCCAGATTTTGGATAATCAACAAGACTCTCCATTTCCCTCCTAAATCCAGTTGCCTAGTTTTGCTTTGTTAATAAAGCTAGGGTGTCATCTTCTAATGTAGCAAACATGTCAGCGTAAATGTCATGGCGGGGACGAAGCCCTTTTTCTACAGGTACCTGACAAACACTACAATCCCACATTTTGTCCATTTTCAAAAGAAGTCGGTACTAGTTACATTTGAAGTCTTCTTTGAACTGTCAGATGTCCCTTTATCTCGATAGAATCACTGCCGTTGCTAATAAGGAGTACTGAAATTAATGTACGATTTCATAGCTCTAGCATCGTTCCTTAGTTGTTTACCGATGATAGTTTCAGACCACCTTCGTGTGAGTATGCGCATATATATATATATATATATATATATATATATTTCCACGGGAAATTTACCAACCACGCAAGAATATAAATAGTATAACAAAGGCTTCAGGATTCTGGTGAGCAGGTCATATGCATGGTTGTGTGTCATGGTCAGGTTGTACAAGGTAGGCAAACTTGTCGTCTCTCCCATATATAT